>NC_060177.1:12303156-12523156 GCF_021184085.1 Oncorhynchus gorbuscha | reverse complement strand
AGCTTCCAAACCCATTCTATTCATTCTATTTCTATGGTTTTGGTAGCCAAGTTAGAAGATGTGAAATACAAGATGTGCAAACTCTGTCATACTCAGATGTGCTTACGCATACCTAAATGTGTATACTCACTGCAGGACAAGAAGATCATCTTGACATATTTTGCACCTACACCTGAGGCCTGTAAACACCTGTGGAAGTGTGGAGTTGAGAATCAGGCTTTCTACAAGTGAGTTACACTGACTATCAGTAATTTAATCCATCAATCAATAGATATATGATACAATGTACACTACCGGTCAAAAGTGTTAGAACACCTACTCATTCAATGTTTTTATTTTTTTAACTATTTTCTACATTGTAGAATAATAGTGAAGACACCAAAACTATGAAATAACACATCATGTAGTAACTCAAAAAGTTTTCAACAAATCAAAATATATTTTATATTTGAGATTCTTCAAAATGACAGCTTTGCACACTCTTGGCATTCTCTCAACCAGCTTCATGAGGTAGTCACCTGGAATGCATTTCAATTAACAGGTGTGCCTTCATAAAAGTTCATTTGTAGAATATCTTTCCTTCTTAATGTGTTTGAGCCAATCAGTTGTGTTGTGACAAGGTAGGGGGGTATACAGAAGATAGCCCTATTTGGTAAAAGCCCACTCCATATTATGGCAAGAACAGCTCAAATAAACAAAGAGAAACGACAGTCCATCATTACTTTAAGACATGAGTGTCAGTCAATACGGAACATTTCAATAACTTTGAACGTTTCTTCAAGTGCAGTCGCAAAAACCATCAAGCACTATGATGAAACTGGTTCTCATGAGGACTGACACAGGAATGGAAGACCCTGAGTTACCTCTGCTGCAGAGGATAAATTCATTAGAGTTACCAGCCTCAGAAATTGCAGCCCAAATAAATGCTTCACAGAGTTCAAGTAACAGACAAATCTCAATATCAACTGTTCAGAGGAGACTGTGTGAAGCAGGCCTTCATGGTCAAATTGCTGCAAAGAATCCAATAATAAGAAGAGACTTGCTTGGGCAAAGAAACACGAGCAATGGACATTAGCGTGGTGGAAATGTGTCCTTTGGAGTCCAAATTGAATATTTTTGGTTCCAACTGCCGTGTCTGTGGGTGAACGGATGATCTCCGCATGTGTATTTCCCAACGTAAAGCATGGAGGAGGAGGCGTTATTGTGTGGGGGTGCTTTGCTGGGGACACTGTCAGGGATTTATTTAGAATTCAAGGCACACTTAACCAGCATGGCTACCACAGCATTCTGCAGCGACACACCATCCCATCTGGTTTGTGATTAGTGGGACTATCATTTGTTTTTCAACAGGACAATGACCCAACACACCTCCAGGCTGTGTAAGGGCTATTTTACAAAGGAGAGTGATGAAGTGCTGCATCGGGTGACCTGGCCTTCACAATCCCCCAACCTCAAACAAATTGAGATAGTTTGGGATGAGTCAGACTGTAGAGTGAAGGAAAAGCAGCCTGCAAGTGCCCATCATATGTGGGAACTCCTTCAAGACTGTTGGAAAAGCATTCCAGGTGAAGCTGGTTCAGAGAATGCCAAGAGTGTGCAAAGCTGCCATCAAGACAAAGGGTGGCTACTTTGAAGAATCTCAAATATAAAATATAGTTAGATTTGTTTAACACTTTTTTGGTTACTACATGATTCCATATGTGTTATTTCATAGTTTTGATGTCATCGCTATAATGTAGAAAATAGTAAAAAAATAAAGTAAACCCTTGAATGAATAGGTGTTCTAAAACTTTTGACCGGTAGTGTATGTGCGATTATTACAATGTTATTACATTGCTAAATCTCTTTGTCTCTGTTCAATCACAGGTTGGATAAGTCCAGCCAGGTCAGAACGGTGTCCAGTAGTAATCTGTTCTTCAAAGGAAGTAGATTCAGATACAGGTAAATAAATGTACTGGCTATAAGTAACGTTTTGAGGATCCTTCAGTTCAGGTTTTGGTGATAATGCACGGTTGAGTGTTATGTTTTGCCTCTGTGTTGGCTCTCAGTGGCAGGGTTGCTAAGGAAGTGATGGAGCAAAGTGCCAAAATAAAACGGGAACCTCCAGAGATTCACAGGTGAGCCTTGGTGCTTTTGATGTCTGAGTTACACAATGGCAGTTAGTTTAATGTCTGAGTTACACCATGGCTGTGTTTAGACAGGTAGCCCAATTCTGATCTTTTTCCCACTCATTGGTCTTTTGACCAATCACATTAGATCTTTTTTCAGATCTGATCTGAATGGTCAAAAGACCAATTATTGAAAACAATATCGGAATTGGGCTACCCATGGCACTTAGTTTGATCATGTTGCTTACAAATCTAGATGGTGTGATTCCCACATGGCCCACATACTGAATATACACTATATGTTACTTGACTGTGAGTCCCTTTGGATAAAACTGTCAGCTGAATTACCTCCACTATATATCATCCTATCTAGAACCTAAAAGGGTTCTTCAGCTGTCCCCATAGGAGAACTCTTTGAATAACTATTTGTTTCCAGATAGAACCCTTTTCGGTTTCATGTAGAACCCTTTCCACAGACGGTTCTACCTTTAACCAAACATGGTTCTACCTGGAATCAATAAGGGTTCTCCTATGGGGACAGCAGAAGAACCCTTTTGTAACCCTTTTTTCTAAGAGCGTATGCCTGTAACCCCAACATGTAACACGTTTCCACAGGGCTGGTCTGGTACCCAGTAGGAGCTGTCCTTCCATCACCCACGGCCCAAGGCTGACCAGTGTCCCCCGACAAAGACGGAGAGCTGTACACATCTCCATCATGGAGGGTAAAACACACACTGGCCCCTCTCCACACACATCAGTTACAATCATTTACAGTAGACATAGATAGGGCTGGATTAAGTCTACTCATGTGTGTAACAAAACGTTATAGCACACAGATGGCTGGTTTGCCAGGCCCAGATAAAGCCTACTCCTGGACTGAAAAGTATGCTCAATGAATAATCTCCATTGAAAGTACATTTTAGTCCATTAGTAAACTGGTCCCAGATTGCATCTGCACCGCTAGCAGGGCTACTTTAAACCCTACATTTACTTTAGAAGTGCCTTACAAAGCAGCTGCCATACGATTTAAACGTGTCTGAGGTCTATGCTGCTATGGTACTGCACTGCTTTAGTGTCTGACTGGTGCCACTTACAGTGCCTCTATTTTGGGGGCTTTTAACACACACACACACACACACACACACACACACACACACACACACACACACACACACACACACACACACACACACACACACACACACACACACACACACACACACACACACACACACACACACACACACACACACACACACACACACACACACACACACACACACACACACACACACACACACACACACACACATACACACACACACACACACACATCAAAGACTGCACCAATTATCTATTCTCCTTTGTCATTCTTGCAATTCTCTCAAGAGTTGCTGTGACTGTAAGGTATTATTGTGGCAGGAGAAAGTCACCTTGCTGGTTTGTAAAGAACATTCACAGTCCCTTTTACAGTATAAACAGGAACGTGAAGTAGCAACTTACCTACATGATGTCGGTTGCATTGTATTGTACAATGACAGGTCCTGATATTGAACTCCTCCAACCCTGTCCAAACCTTTCCTGTTCTTCATTGGAATCTACAGTGGTAATAATACCCAGCCTAAAAATAGCCCTCCTGTCAGGGCCTCTCCATGTATGTCACTATGGAGCATATGGTTAGAAGGGTATCCGTTTTAGGGGGTGGGGGGGTAAGATAACCAAACTGCAATTGGGCCACATTCCTGCTCTCAGGATGCTGCCAGTAAATCTCCCAGCCTGCCTCACTGACAGAGACAGTGGTGTAGTGTAGCCAGCCATCGCCAGTCACAAGGACAAAGGGAAAGGGGACAACAGCAGACAGGGGACAAGGGACAAAAGTAGAGCGGACAGACACAGGGGAAGAGTAGGGTGGTAGGACGGTGGTAGGGCAGTTGTAGGACAGTGGTAGGACGTTAGTAGGGCAGTTGTAGGACAGTGGTAACTTGGACGCCGGTACAGTGCGTTTATTCACTCCTTCAACAGCCACCATGGTGAAATGCCTGATCCGGATTGAGACCAAGGTGAATGTGCAACTGTGCATGATCAACCACTGCTACCGTGATATGAAGGTCCGCGTCCTCCAGCTGGGGCCCAGACTCATGGGCAAGGTTCTGGGGGCCATACCCATCTTCCCTGCCCTCCCTAGGGCACCCTCAGCCTCCGGGTTTGGGTCCGCAGAGGCCTCCAGGGCTTCGTCCAGGCTGAGCGTAACACCTCCTGGTTATGGCTCCAACAGGCCAGGTAGCTCCTCCGAAGGTAAAGGACCTCATCATCATGGCACAGGATCCAGAATCCCTTACTAAACCATCCAGGGTTACACTTACACATCTTAAAGAGCAAGTACATCATCATGGCACAGATTCCTCCATCTAGTGTTACAGATCTGTAACATTACTTTGAAACAGCTTTGGAAGCCATGACCCTGGAGTCTGGGGTAACACAAGAAGCCTTCGAGGAACCTCTTCCTTCTCAGATTTCCTGTTTCTATTAGAGATGGAACGATGGCATGCGGCTAGACGGAAGTATTTGGTTTGGGTCTGGTGTTGTGCGAAATGTTGTCTCGAGTAAATGTTATGGCCGACGGCTTTGATTCTGAGTTGATTTGGTTTAAGGTCATGTTAGTAGTGTTGTAGAGTGACATCAGTGGCTGCATTTCATGTCTGTTGTGTAGCAGTGTAGTGGAGCATTTGGAGAGGATTGGTTGGGGTATTCCAGGTATTCATGATTGCATCTTTCGTCACAATATTTTAATTAATCATAATATTAATTTTCACAAAGTCTGCTGCCTCAGTGTCTTTAGATATTTTTGTCAGATGTTACTATGGAATACTGAAGAATAATTACAAGCATTTCATAAGTGTCAAAGGCTTTTATTGACAATTACATGAAGTTGGTGCAAAGAGTCAATATTTGCAGTGTTGACCCTTCTTTTTCAAGACCTCTGCAATCCGCCCTGACATGCTGTCAATTAACTTCTGGGCCACATCCTGACTGATGGCAGCCCATTCTTGCATAATCAATGTTTGGAGATTGTCAGAATTTGTGGGTTTTTGTTTGTCCACCCGCCTCTAGAGGATTGACCACAAGTTCTCAATGGGATCAAGGTCTGGGGAGTTTCCTGGCCATGGACCCAGAATATTGATGTTTTGTTCCCCGAGCCACTTAGTTATCACTTTTGCCTTATGGCAAGGTGCTCCATCATGCTGGAAAAGGCATTGTTCGTCACCAAACTGTTCCTGGATGGTTAGGAGACGTTACTCTCGGAGGATGTGCTGGTACCATTCTTTATTCTGTGTTCTAGGCTGTGTTCTAGGCAGAATTGTGATTGAGCCCACTCCCTTGGCTGAGAAGCAACCCCACACATGAATGGTCTCAGGATGCTTTACTGTTGGCATGACACAGGACTGATGGTAGCGCTCACCTTGTCTTCTCCGGACAAGCTTTTTTCCAGATGCCCCAAACAATCGGAAAGGGGATTCATCAGAGAAAATGACTTTACCACAGTCCTCAGCAGTCCAATCCCTGTACCTTTTGTAGAATATCAGTCTGTCCCTGATGTTTTTCCTGGAGAGAAGTGGCTTCTTTGCTGCCCTTCTTGACACCAGGCCATCCTCCAAAAGTCTTCGCCTCACTGTGCGTGCAGATGCACTCACACCTGCCTGCTGCCATTCCTGAGCAAGCTGAATCAGGAACTTTAGGAGACTGTCCTGGTGCTTGGTGGACTTTCTTGGGCGCCCTGAAGCCTTCTTCACAACAATTGAACTGCTCTCCTTGATGTTCTTGATGATCCGATAAATGTTTGATTTAGATGCAATCTTACTGGCAGCAATATCCTTGCCTGTGAAGCCCTTTTTGTTCAAAGCAATGACGACGGCATGTGTTTCCTTGCAGGTAACCATGGTTGACAGAGGAAGAACAATGATTCCAAGCACCATCCTCCGTTTGAAGCTTCCAGTCTGTTATTCAAACTCAATCAGCATGAGAGTGATCTCCAGGCTTGTCCTCGTCAACACTCACACCTGTGTTAACAAGAGAATCACTGAGATGATGTCAGCTGGTCCTTTTTTGGCCGGGCTGAAATGCAGTGGAAATGTTTTTTGGGGATTCAGTTCATTTGAATAGCAAAGAGGGACTTTACAATTAATTGCAATTCATCTGATCACTCTTCATAACATTCTGGAGTATATGCAAATTACCATCATACAAACTGAGGCAGCAGACTTTGTGAAAATTAATATTTGTGTCATTCTCAAAACTTTTGGCCACAACTGTAGTATAGCGTTAGCTAGCTAGCTAAGATTGAGTGGACATCAGATTTTAGCTAGCTACCGTTAGCATTGCTAGCTATTTTTGACGAACTTAGCTAGCTAATGACAACATTGCCATGTCTAAAGTTAATTTGACAACATGATAATGCTAGAAAAGTTGTTTCCTACTAAACATTTGACTACTTTAGCAATACCATCATATTTCCAATCAGTATAGTGTAATTTAGACTAAACAGTCGTTAGCCTCCGTCCAGAATGACTGGGTTTATCAGGATTTTAGGGCACCAATGTGTAGTTTTGTTCCATGGTACACTGATATGTGTTATGTGGATTCACTAGTTGTGTAATAGGAGTTGTTGCTTATTGTCTTTATGATGGGATACATTTTCACAGCTCTGAGTTTGATGTTTCTTCTACTATCTCTATCTCTCTCAGGCCTGGAGTCCCTACGAGACTCCGCCCACTCCACACCCGTGCGTTCCGTCTCCCACGGCGACTCCTTCATGCCGCGACACCGTCACCACACAACAGATGCCGGCGAGGGCGGGTCATCCCAGCGGGTCATCTCTGATGAGGCCTACTGCCCCTCGGACAGTGTGCTGCCCACCCCCACGGCTGAACACAGCCTGGAGCTAGCCGTGGCACGCCACCCTAATGGAGCCCCCTGCAGCATCGAAGAGGAGGAGTCGGAGGCCGGGACTCCTGAGGGACAGGTAGCTGAGTTTGGCCCCGACGGCAGAGTGCTTCGGCTGGGTCGGACCAGGAAGTCTCTCCCTAACAAGGAGGTGCAGGAGCTACATAAGTTCATCCTGAGTGTGTTGCGTATGTTCCTGGTGACCATGGGACTGCTGTTTGCCCTGCTCTCCCTCCTCATCATGCTGACTGAGTCTGACCTGGACATCTCCTTCCTCCGGGACATACGCAAGACGCCTGAGTTCCAGCAGTTCCACTTTGAGTATTTCTGCCCTCTCAGACGGTGGGTTGCCTGCAAGTTCCGCTGGATGGGAGGCTTCCTTATAGACAAGTGAGAAAGACTGAGCGATGGAGGGAGAGAAAGAAGAGTGAATGAAAAAGAGGCCTCCTCTGAGAGGACATATGTGAAGGATGGAGGGAGGATAGGAGGGAGTAAAGGAAGGCTGTAGACAGGAAGGGAGGGCTGCTCCATCTGAATGGGAATTAACCTTCAAGCTTCTCCCACAAGACACTTCCTGTTACAAGCCAAGGGCCGCCCCCTTCGCTGACCCTCTTCCCTTTTCTAACCACCAGACTGAACGGAGGACATTTTCTGAGCTCATGTTTTACTTTGGAAATTCAGGTCATTTCAAGGTACTTTATTTTTTACCAAGAGACAAGGCAACAGAGTTATAAAACAACATAAAATGAGATGTCTGAGGTCTGTTATAGGCCTGGGAGGAAACACATATTATTCAACCAACAGAACAGTTGCCTTTATTTTCTATTACTTCGTATGAACATCAATTGTAAGAGAGAAAAAAACTGTATAATAATAAGATGGATACAAATATATTAGATGGACATATAAAAACAGAGGTGTGAAGTGTTTAGTTGTGTACTGTTTGAGCTGAGAAAGGATGAGAGAGAGAGATGAAAAACCATGCCTTTTACTCTTTTGGGGTCAACATTTAAAACATCCATGATAATCATTCTAATGCTGCTGAAACTTTCATTTGGGCTGCTATTGGAGGAGAAACATTTCTACTGGCAGGAGTACTGAAGTCTGGAGTCTGAAAAAGAAACAAAGATATGATATTCAATAGAAGATGTAAAAAGGTACGTTTTTGAATGTACAGTACCATTCAAAAGTTTGGACACACCTACTCATTCCAGTGTTTTTCTTTATTTTTACTATTTTCTACATTGTACAATAATAGTGAAGAACAGCACAACTATGAAATAACACATATGGAATCATGTAGTAACCAAAACAGTGTTAAACAAATAAAAATATATTTTACATTCTTCAAAGTAGCCACCCTTTGCAGAATGAAGAAAAAGCAGCCAACAAGTGCTCAGCATATGTGGACAGGACAATGGCCCAAAACACACCTCCAGGCTGTGTAAGGGCTATTTGACCAATGAGAGGGATGGAGTGCTGCATCGGATGACCTGGCCTCCACAATCCCCCGACCTCAAACCCAATTGAGATGGTTTGGGATGAGTTGGACCGTAGAGTGAAGGAAAAGCAGCCAACACGTTCTCAGTATATGTGGGATCTCCTTCAATACTGTTGGAAAAGCATTACAGGCGAAGCTGGTTGAGAGAATGCCAAGAGTGTGCAAAGCTGTCATCAATGCAAAGGGTGGCTACTTTGAAGAATCTAATCTAAAATATATTTGTATTTGTAAAACACTTTTTTGGTTACTACATGTGTTATTTCATAGTTTCGATGTCTTCACTATTATTGTACAATGTAGACAATAGTAAAAATAAAGAAAAACTTGACTTCATGACACAAACTGGTGTGCCTGGCACCGACTACCATACCCCATTAAAAGGCACTTAAATCTTTTGTCTTGTCCATTCATCCTCTGAATGGCACACATACACAATCCATGTCTCAATTGTCTCAAGGCTTAAAAATCCTTCAATAACCTGTCTCCTCCCCTTCATCTACACTGATTGAAGTGAATTTAACTAGTGACATCAATAAGGGAGGCTTTCACCTGGTGAGTCTATGTCATGGAAAGAGTAGGTGTTCTTAATGTATAGTACACTCAGTGTACTATACTGTCTTGTAAGAAAGTTGAAGAATATCTGTGTAATGACTGTGGGTGTCCTAAACTTGGATTATAGTTTGTTTGTTAGTTAACCATCACTACAAATTGACAGTCATACAGTACATCAAAACTATAAACCAAATGTAAGGAATTGTTGTGTTTTCACAACATCAGATAGAATACTGATCAGATAGAATACTGTTACCAATTATTTTAATCAATGTATAAAAACTAGCAAACATGTTTTTTAAAGAAACTTTCAAAAAAAGATCAATCAAACTAGATGCAATGGTGTTCTTTGTTATTATCATGTGACCTGGAAAGTACAGTAGGGGGTAGAACACAGTGGTCAACCTCTTGAAAACACTGACTAGATGTGCAATACTATAACGATAAAAACTATTAGTAATTTACGGTTGGATATGGTACATTTTAGTTTATTAAATGTGCACTTTGAAATGAATAATTCTGGTTATTGTCCAAAGGTATAAGAAAATGAAAATGCCTGCTGTGAACATGCCTAGGTGAAAAATACATTTCAACTTGTAGTTGTGCTAATACATTGGGTTATTTTAAAATGTTGAATATATTGAAGTCCTGCTGAATTATTTTGTACAAAATAGAGTCTCCTTATATTTAGAGTTTTCCTTGTATAACCTATTTTAACTGAACTAATGTTTATTTTTTTGTCATTGAAAATGATACTTTTTTAGCGCAGTGATTCAGATGAGGACTAGAATTGAAAGAAAAGTAGGTAGAGATTCAGGGACGGTTTCCCGGACCCATATTAAGCCTACGACACCTGAGCTATGGCATCCTTAATGGTGCATCTCCATTCAAAGTGCTTTGTAGTCTAGGAATCGGTTTAATCTGGGCCAGGGAACGTTTTTGTCAGGTTTACCTCCAAATCCACCTAAGGGAGCATTATACCCTCTCATTTTCACACTGGCTTTACATGTCTACCAAAGATACCTCTCTGTAGCCTCAGTGGTACTTCACATGAGAGCTAGAGTTCCTGAGGAGGGTTTGGGAGAGGGTTGACTAGTGAAGAGCTGCAGAACAGGACAATGATAATCACTGCAAGCTTCTATTGTATTGTCCTTAGCCAGCACTCTGTCTGTTGGCGTAGAATAAATAAATTGAGAGGGGGAATAGCATCGATTTAGGGTTGAAAAATTCTGGAAAATGTCCCCAAATTACCATGTTTTCCTGGAATCCCAATTGGAAGATTACTGGAAACCGGAGGGAATAAGCAGAAATTCTGAAATTTTGGGAAAGTGACCAGAAATTTTGCAACCCTACATATACTCAAGATAAAAGTATATTTCTACATCATCATTTGGTTTTGCATCAGTACAATCCTATCAGACATATGTATATTGTTTTAATGTTATAATCCCTCAGTAGACTAGTGTATGGTGGGTTTAATAAATAATATAGATTTATGAATTCATGTGGTCTGCTATGCAGCAATATTAAGATAACGACAAGTGGTTGGTCCCTGATTGGTGTAATAGATTAAAGTGATTGATTTTGTTTGAAGTTGTGGAAGGCCAGTCAAGGCAGAAGATTTCGATTTTTATACCTCAAATCGCAACTTTGAATTTCAGTTCAATGTGTATCTATGACAAACAATACAACCTTATTTGAGCAATAATGAAAACATTTGAAAATAATGAAATGTTGAAATCAATGTGGGCAGCTACAGACAGAAAAAGTAAGTGATGTTTTCCGGTTTGTTTTGATGTGTTCTCCTGTCTTTTCATATAGGATCACTGGATATTCAAGTGACATGTTTTTCATGATTAGCCTACCTACCGTTATACTGGTGAACCTAGCTTCTTAATGCATGGGATGAGATGATGATGAGAAGACGGTGTAGCAGTAACATGCAGCTCAGTGTTGATTGCAATGGGTGCGTTCCAGGTTTTGCAGTCATGCTGCACGTCTCAAAAGATCGCTATAAATCAATAGAAATATCATATCAGTGTGGTTCCGGAGAGGTGCAAACATGTCTCCAGGGGTCGTATTCACTAGAAACCAAACTGAAGAAACAAACAGGGAGGGACTACCTTAACTTAATTGTTTCGTTGCAAGACATTTTCCTACGGTGTGTGCACTAATGAATACTAGCGACCCAGGTGGTAAGATCTGACAATCTGAGCAGTGTGACTGCAATGAAGACGACCTGGATGACTCCAGTGTTAGGAACACCCAGACAGCCTCTGCAATGTCCTTCTGTTAGCTCCCTTTCTGTCTCATGGTCATGCATATGGATCGGTCTCTGTAAGCATGTCTTCTGTATTTCTGTTGTTACTCCCAATTAAGACTGAATATTTTTTATCACAGAATGAAGACTGGTATATTCAATGATTAATTGATCAATAAATATAATTTATTCTTAAATGTGTGTGCCGTATCCTTCACCTCGTGAGTCATACTCATACCATCTCAACCATTGTAACACTTATTTTCTAACAGTATAAAATACTATACAATATTTGTTATTTCTGATGCTTCCCAGTCTAAACAGTTTGCACATACAGTACCATTCAAAAGTTTGGACACACCCTACTCATTCAAGGGATTTTCTTTATTTTTACTATTTTCTACATTGTAGAATAATAGTGAAGGCATCAAAACTATTAAATAACACATATGGAATAATGTAGTACCAAATAAAAATATAATTTAGATTCTTCAAAGTAGCCACCCTTTGCCTTGATGACAGCTTTGCACACTCTTGGCATTCTCTCAACCAGCTTCATGATGCTTTTCCAACAGTCTTGAAGGAGATCCCACATATACTGAGAACGTGTTGGCTGCTTTTCCTTCACTCTACGGTCCAACTCATCCCAAACCATCTCAATTGGGTTTGAGGTCGGGGGATTGTGGAGTCCAGGTCATCCGATGCAGCACTCCATCACTCTCATTGGTCAAATAGCCCTTACACAGCCTGGAGGTGTGTTTTGGGTCATTGTCCTGTTGAAAAACAAATGATAGTCCCACTAAGCGCAAACCAGATGGGATGGCGTATCACTGCAGAATGCTGTGGTAGCCATGCTGGTTAAGTGTGCCTTGAATTCGAAATAAAATTGCAGACAGTGTCACCAGCAAAGCACCCCACACCATAACATCTCCTCCTCCATGCTTCACTATGGGAACCACACATGCAGAGATCATCCGTTCGCCTACTCTGCGTCTCACAAAGACACAGCGGTTGGAACCAAAAATCGCAAATTTGGACTCATCAGACCAAAGGACAGATTTCCACCGGTCTAATATCCATTGCTCATGTTTTTATTTTTCTTCTTATTGGTGTCCTTTAGTAGTGGTTTCTTTGCAGCAATTTGACCATGAAGACCTGTTTCACAGTCTCTTCTGAACAGTTGTGATGTTTAGATGTGTCTGTTACTTGAACTCTGTGAAGCATTTCTTTGGGCTGCAATCTGAGGTGCAGTTAACTCTAATGAATTTGAACTCTGCAACAGAGGTAACTCTCTGTCTTCCTTTCCTGTGGCAGTCCTCATGAGAGCCAGTTTCATCATAGTGCTTGATGGTTTTGGCAACTGCACTTAAAGAAACGTTCAAAGTTCTTGACATTTTACGGATTGACTGACATTCATGTCTTAAAGAAATGATTTACTGTTGTTTCTCGTTGCTTATTTGAGCTGTTCTTGACAGAATATGGACTTGGTCTTTTACCAAATAGGGCTATCTTCTGTTTATCACCCCTACCTTGTCACAACACAACTGATTGGCTCAAACGAATTAAGGAAACATATTCTACAAATTAACTCTTAAGAAGGCACACCTGTTAATTGAAATGCATTCCAGGTGACTACCTCATGAAGCTGGTTGAGAGAATGCCAAGAGTGTGCAAAGCTGTCATCAAGTGGCTATCATCAGGGTGGCTACTTTAAAGAATCTCAAATCTAAAATGTAACACTTTTTCGGTTACTACATGATTCCATGTGTTATTTCATAGTTTTGATGTCTTTACTATTATTCTACATTGTAGAAAATAGGAAACATAAAGAAAAACCCTGGAATGAGTAGGTATGTCCATCTTTTGGCTAGTACTGTATATTATATTTTTTCAGCTGTTTGAGAAAATAATTTTTCGAAGCAAATTCAAGTTCGGTACCCGAAGTCTATGCCCTTCGTCAATGATTTGTCAACAGTACTACTCCTAGTAGGAGTGGGAAATATGGACCGGATTCTTCAATTAAGTGTTTGTTGTCATTGAACGAGAGACGACTCGTTTTCATGCACATATTTTCACTTGAGAAATACTGCACCAAAAAGCTTAGTTAGATGCAAAAACGCCAATTTAAGACAGATTTCTTATTTATCTTAGCTTCATTCGGAGAGACCTCTAGTGGTCAAAAGGCAGTTTTAGCATGGGCAGAGACATTTTATTTATTTAACCAAGGGCTCATTGAGATTTGAAATCTCTTTTTCAAGAGCGTCCTGGCCAAGATAGGTAGCACCAAGTAATTTCACAATTAAAGACAGACATGAAAAACTACAATCTAGTAAAAACCATAGAATTCACAGGAGTATAACAAAAACAGCAAATGAATTAAAAACATTGCCAGGTCAGGGAATCAGTCTCAAAATCCTTCATCGGTGATTTAAAAACACCAATCGGGACAAGTTCTTTCAGTTTAAAAGTATTTTGTAAGGCGTTCCAAGCCGATGGAGCAGAGTACATTAAAACCCTTTCACCAAATTCAGTTCAGACATTTGGATCAGTTAGCAGGATAAAGTCCTGCGAATGAAGAGAGTACCCACCACATTTCTAAACAATAAAAATGGCCAAATAAAATGTTAGTAAACCCAAAGTGGCTTTGTAAATAATAGTATACCAGTGAAGGGCCATTGAGCTCTTCCAGCATTTAAACAATAGTCAAAGTAGTCAACTAGGTGGGGATTTTTATGGTTGTAGCCTCAATGGTGCAGCCCATGCTGGCACAGACACTATGATGGCACAGATATAAAGATGTCTCCTCTATCCATCTATTTTCCTGGCTATGTTGTTGGTACGGTGGCTCAAGATGGACAAACAGTAATATTGACGCATTTTTTCTTCAGGGAATGTGCAAGCACAGACATTCGCTTCGCCTAGCCAAGTTCTGCTAGGAGCAAACCAAACCTATGTTTGCGGACGCCTTAAGGGTTACAGCATTGGGCCAGTAACCTAAAGGTTGTTGGATCGAATCCCGAGATGACAAGGTAAAAATCTGTCATTCTGCCCCTGAGCAAGGCAGTTAACCCACTGTTCCCCGGGAGCCGAAGACTTGGATGTCGATTAAGGCAGCGCCCTGCACCTCTCTGATTCAGAGGGGTTGGGTTAAATGCTGAAGACACATTTCAGTTGAAGGCATTCAGTTGTACAACTAACTAGGTATCATCCCCCTTTCCTTAACCAGTGCTAGTATGAATTCAGTGTAGTTGTTGTGAATGTATTACAACACTCCCATCTAGAGGTGAAACACTGGCACTAGATCTTCACTTGGGGGTTTTGTATGGCTGTCATTAGACAACATTATAATAACATGACTTGTCTGCCTCAGCCTCCGTACTGAAAAATAATAAACTACATGAAAAGTGCAACTTCAGCTATAACTTTATTGACTTACAAAACAATAGCAAAAGTGTCTTGGAGATAAAACATACAACATAAAAAAACAACCAATGACGGCCTACCCAGGCGAAACCCGGACGACACCCAGACGACACCCGGACGACACCCGGACGACACCCGGACGACACCCGGGCGAAACCCGGACGACACCCGGGCGAAACCCGGACGACACCCAGACGACACCCGGACGACACCCGGACGACACCCAGGCGAAACCCGGACGACACCCGGGCACCCGGGCGAAACCTGGACGACACCCAGGCGAAACCCGGACGACACCCGGATGACACCCGGACGACACCCGGACGAAACCCGGACGACACCCGGACGACACCCGGGCGAAATCCGGATGACACCCGGGCGAAACCCGGACGACACCCGGGCGAAACCCGGACGACACCCGGGCGAAACCGACACCCAGCGAAACCCGGACGACACTGGGACAAATATGCGCCACCCTATGGGACTCTCAATCATAGGCAAATGTGATACTGCCTGGATCAGGACCACAATGTTCTGATAAGTCACCAGAATGTCCTGACAAGGCTTCGGGTTAAGGTTAAAGTTAGGATTTTGAATAAACACATTTTTACTCTCCAAAAAATCCTGGAAATTGACAAAAACAAAGCTGTGTGGCTGCGTGAGATACTGAGAGAGTACGCTCAAAGTTCCACAGCCCCACTCCACCCAACTTGTCCCCAGCAGCCATCAGCAGACGACTGCTACACGGGTGCAAGGCAACAGAGAAGATACGACTCTTCACCACCTTAGCTACTCCTCCAATCTCACTCAGCTCCATGCTCTTCAGAGTACTACGGTACCTGGAAACATATCAAATGTAATGTCAGCCTGACACAGGTTAGGGTTTTACACATCTATACATTCAAATCAGTACAGGACGTCCATTAAATACTAATACCATAATGTAGTTTGTCACAGAACACTTAGAAAAAGGCCAAATGCCTGACCTCCATAATGTAAAGCAAAAGTCTAAATATGTCATGCCCTGGTCTTAGTATTCTGTGTTCTCTTTATTATTTTGGTTAGGCCAGGGTGTGACATGGGTGATTTATGTGGTTTGTTTTGTCTAGGGGTTTTGTAGTTTATGGGATTGTGTTTAGTTAAGTAGTAAAGGAAAGTCTATGGTTGCCTAGAGTGGTTCTCAATCAGAGGCAGGTGTTTATCATTGTCTCTGATTAGGAACCATATTTAGGCAGCCATATTCTTTGGGTATTTTGTGGGTGATTGTTCCTGTCTCTGTGTTTGTTGCACAAAATAGGGCTGTTTTGGTTTTTTCATGTTTCTTGTTTTTGTATATTGTTCATTTTTCATCATTCGTTAAAGATGTATAAAGATAACCACGCTGCATTTTGGTCCTCCTCTCTTTCACCAGAAGAAAACCCTAACAAAATATGGCAAGCAATAAACTCACTCTTTCAGATCCAACTCCTCCTTTTCTTCTTTGATTGAATCCTGTGGAATAAAATAAATAACAGTAAATGATCAGTGAGAAGAGTGAACTGTAAACAGCTCTGAACATACAGTAGAAGATTTGCTCATGATGATGAATAAATAGGCTACCTACCATCAGACTCTAACTAAATGGGACTTTTAAACTGAAATGATTATAAGCCAAGACCCTTTCAAGTGTGTGTAGTATCTTGGGTTGTGTTTGTAAAGTAATGTCTTGATGGTAGAGTCAGCAATGCACAAGTAAACAGCAGTATGGGCTGACTTCCACAACTTACAGACTGACTACACTGCATGCGTCACGTTATTCAATTATTGCACCCACTGCTCGTGCGTGCCAACGAGTGTCTGCGTTGCCAAGGGCTAAAATAGAAGTCAGTTCTATTTCTGATGCAGATCATGCTGTAAATCCTGCCTCTCCTCATTGGTTTGTAGAAGCAGATACCGACGTGCCATCTCTTCATTGATTGCGATTGGCTACTTTCATATATTAGGTGCATTGCCGCCACTGTCTTCGTTTATCCTTCAGTCACCCACGTGGGTATAACCAATAAGGAGATGGCATGTGGGTACCTGCTTCTATAAACCAATGAGGAGATGGGAGAGGCAGGACTTGCAGCGCGATCTGCGTCACAAATAGAACTGACTTCTATTTAAGCCCTTGGCAACGCAGATGCTCGTTGGCGCGTGTGAGCAGTGTGGGTGCAATTTTTGAATAATATAGATTTCTACATTTATTTTTCAACGCTCGCAAACCCAACGTGATTTGTAGTCAGCCTGTTATAGTGCAAAGCGCAATGCTAAACTTCTCTGCCATTGTTGTCCTGTAGCTATCACACCGCAGAAGTGAAGTTTACCAGAACACATGCAGATACTCTGTGAGGGAATCGTCTTGAATTATGCTCATCTGAAATATCTATGGTTCATCCTGTTGTACAACGCAACGTCATATTGCTGAGTCTCAGTGCAACACAACTGTGCATTCTGCATAATTCAGTCTTGTCGACTGCGACAATTAATGAAATTGTATAAAAGTAAATCATCTATATACAGTGCAAAGTACAAAGAGATAATTGATGAAAACCTGCTCCAGAGCGTTCAGGACCTCAGACTGGAGTGAAGGTTCATGACCAAAGTATTCAGACCCCTTCACTTTTTCCACATTTTGTTATGTTACAGCCTTATTCTAAAATTGATTACAATTATTTATCCCCCCTTATCTGCACATAATGACAAGTGAAAACAGGTTTTTAAAAAATGTTGCAAATGTATTAAAAATTAAAAACAGAAATACCTTTTTCACATAAGTATTCAGACCCTTTGCTATGAAACTCGAAATTGAGCTCAGGTGCATCCTGTTTCCATTGATCATCCTTGAGATGTTTCTACAACTTGGAGTCTACCTGTGGTAAATTCAATTGATTGGCCATGATTTGGAAAAGCACACACACACCTGTCTATATAAGGTCCCACAGCATGTGCATGTCAGAGCAAAAACGAAGCAATAAGGTCGAAGGAATTGTCCGTAGAGCTCAGAGACAGGATTGTGTCAAGGCACAGATCTGGGGAAGGGTACCAAAATTTATCTGCAGCATTGAATGTTCCTAAGAACACAGTGGCCTCCATCATGCTTAAATTTAAGAAGTTTGGAACCACCAAGACTGGTCCTAGAGCTGGCCATGCGGCCAAACTGAGCAATTGGAGGAGAGGGGCATTGGTCAGGGAGGTGATGAAGAACTCAATGGTCACTCTGACACAGCTCCAGAGTTCCTCTGTGGAGATGGGAGAAACTTCCAGAAGGACAACCAGCTCTGCAGCGCTCCACCAATCAGGCCTTTATGGTAGAGTGACCAGACGGAAGCCACTCCTCAGTAAAAGGCACATGACAGCCCATTTGTAGTTTGCCAAAAGGCACCTAAACTCTCAGACCATGAGAAACAAGATTATCCGGTCTGATGAAACCAAGATTTAACTATTTGACCTGAATGCCAAGTGTCACGACTGGAGGAAACCTGGCACCATCCCTACGGTGAAGCATGGTGGTGGCAGCATCATGCTGTGGGGTTGTTTTTCAGCGGCAGGGACTGGGAGACTAGTCAGAATCGAGGCAAAGACGAAGGGGACAACGTACAGAGAGATTCTTGATGAAAACCTGCTCCAGAGCACTCAGGACCTCAAACTGGGGAGAAGTGGCCCAGAATGTCCTTGAGTGGCCCAGCCAGAGCTCAGACTTAAACCAGATTGAACGTCTCTGGAGAGACCTGATAATAGCAGTACAGCAACGCTCCCCATCCAACCTGACAGAGCTTGAGAAGATCTGCAGAGAAGAATGGGAGAAACTCTCCAAATACAGGTGTGCCAAGTTTATAGTGTCATACCCAAGAAGACTCGAAGCAGTAATCGCTGCCAAAGGTGCTTCAAGGTACTGAGTAAAGGGTCTGAATAATTATGTAAATGTGATTTATTTAAAAAATAAATTTAAAAAACGATCCGTTTTTTACTTTGTAATTATGGGGTATTGTGTGTAGATAGATGAGGGAAAAAAACAATGCAATACATTTTAGAATATGACTGTAACCTAACAAAATTTGGAAAAGGTCAAGGGGTCTGAATTATTTCCTGAAAGCACTGTGAATATATAAATATATATATTCACACTACCAGTCAAAAGTTTTAGAACACGTACTCATTCAAAGGGTTTTTCTTTATTTACCCATTTTCTACATTGTAGAATAATAGTGAAGACATCAAAACTATGAAATAACACATATGGAATCATCATGTAGTAACCAAAACAAGTGTTAAACTAATCAAAATATATTTTATATATGAGATTCTTCAAATAACCACCCTTTGCCTTGATGACAGCTTTGCACACTCTTGGCATTCTCTCAACTAGCTTCATGGATGGTTCCGACCTTGAATATGTGGACACCTATAAGTACCTAGGTGTCTGGCTAGACTGCAAACTCTCCTTCCAGACCCATATCAAACATCTCCAATCGAAAATCAAATCAAGAGTCGGCTTTCTATTCCGCAACAAAGCCTCCTTCACTCACGCTGCCAAGCTTACCCTAGTAAAACTGACTATCCTACCGATCCTCGACTTCGGCGGTGGTATCTACAAAACTGCTTCCAACACTCTACTCAGCAAACTGGATGCAGTTTATCACAGTGCCATCCGTTTTGTCACTAAAGCACCTTATACTACCCACCACTGCGACTTGTATGCTCTAGTCGGCTGGCCCTCGCTACATATTCGTCGCCAGACCCACTGGCTCCAGGTCATCTACAAGGCCATGCTAGGCAAAGCTCTGCCTTATCTCAGCTCACTGGTCACGATGGCAACACCCATCCGTAGCACGCGCTCCAGCAGGTGTATCTCATTGATCATCCCTAAAGCCAACACCTCATTCGGCCGCCTTTCGTTCCAGTACTCTGCTGCCTGTGACTGGAACGAATTGCAAAAATCGCTGAAGTTGGAGACTTTTATCTCCCTCACCAACTTCAAACATCAGCTATCTGAGCAGCTAACCGATCGCTGCAGCTGTACATAATCTATTGGTAAATAGCCCACCCATTTTCACCTACCTCATCCCCACGGTTTTTATTTATTTACTTTTTTGCTCTTTTGCACACCAATATCTCTACCTGTACATGATCATCTGATCATTTATCACTCCAGTGTTAATCTGCAATATTGTAATTATTCGCCTACCTCCTCATGCCTTTTGCACACATTGTATATAGACTCCCCTTTTTTTCTCTACTCTGTTATTGACTTGTTAATTGTTTACTCCATGTGTAACTCTGTGTTGTCTGTTCACACTGCTATGCTTTATCTTGGCCAAGTCGCAGTTGTAAATGAGAACCTGTTCTCAACTAGCCTACCTGGTTAAATAAAGGTGAAAAAAAAATGGAGTCACCTGGAATGCATTTCAATTAAAAGTTAATTTGTGGAATGTTTTTCCATCTTAATGTGTTTGAGCCTAGAGTGGTTCTCAGAGGCAGGTGTTTATCGTTGTCTCCGATTGGGAACCATATTTAGGCAGCAATATGCCATCCCATTTGGTCTGTGCTTAGTCAGACTATAATTTGTTTTTCAACAGGACAATGACCCAATGCAACTCCAGGAGAGTGATTAAGTGTTGCATCAAATGACCTGGCCTTCACAATCACCCGACCTCAACCCAATCGAGATGGTTTGGAATGAGTTGGACAGCAGTGTGAAGGAAAAGTAGCCAACATGTGCTCAGCATATGTGGAAACTCCTTCAAGACTGTTGGAAAAGCATTCCAGGTGAAGCTGGTTTGAGAGAATGCCAAGAGTGTGCAAAGCTGTCAAGGCAAAGGGTGGCTTTTTAGAATAATCTCAAAATATAAACTATATTTAGATTTGTTTAACACTTCTTTTGGTTACTATATGATTCCATGTGTTATTTTATAGTTCTATTTACTATTGTTCAACAATGTAGAAAATAGTAAAAAAAGAAAACACCCTTGAATGAGTAGGTGTTCTAAATCTTTTGACCGGAAGTGTATATAAACTAACCTTCCATGTGCAATTTTTTTCATTTTTTTTAAACACAACCCTCCCCTATTTTGGACCACCCCACCCCAGTCAATTTCAAATTGTCCCTTATCACTGCATATTGACTTTGCTTGAATTGCTCTGCCAATGCATTGTTCTTCTCAGACCATTTTAAATAAAATTATAGGGATGCTCCTCAGAAACACTTTATTTCACGAGGACAGGCCTTACCATTGCTGAGATCTCATTAAGTGATCGGAAAGGTTAAAAAGGCCACGGACAGGTCAATGTTACTCTTAGTCTACAACAGCACCAAATCACCTGTTTTAATTCTTAAATTCAACAAGTTTTGTCAAATATCTAAAGATGGTGCTTAATTGGTGTGACATTTTCAGGGCTGATGTAGAACAAAGATGATTCAAATCACAAATGTAATTAAAATGCAAATTAGCCAGTACAGAATACATACAGTAATTTAAGCCCAATAATTGAAGGTAGGGTGGTCATATTATTAAAGATTGCTTCAATTTGAAAACCATTTCTGAAATTTCCCCCACAGCCTAACATACACAACACTTCTCATTAAACCTACTAGTCTGATAACATAGCTTACTTCTAAGGTAGGCCTACACTGTAATGTTATTTTTGGTGTTGAGGAAAAACTGCAGAAAATAATTAGCCTAGGCACAGAAGAGTGAGTTGCCTGATATGGGACACATTTTCAACACACTGGTATTTAGCCATGATTTTAATGATTGTAGAGCTGTAGCCACTGAATTCTGGTAGTTTTTATTGAAAGAATAAAACCAACAATCACAAAATTCACTGCGGGTACAATACAGCCAATGAAAGAGCTAAACTACATGAAAAGCACAACTTCAGCTAAATATACAACTTGATTTAAACTAACAAAACATCAATAATTTGATAGAAAACAATAGTAAAGGCCTGGTCTATTCTAAGCATGTGTTCTGGGCCCGTATCATGAAACATTTCAGAGTAGGAGTGCTGATCTATGATCAGTTTAGCCTTCCAGATCATAATGAATAATAGGGAGGATGAATAATGATGAATAATCCTGATCCTAGATCAGGACTCTTACTCAGATGTTTTGTGAACAATGGCCCAGGTTTCTCCTCTCAGGCAGCAAACACATACAGGCATCCTGCTCTCAGTCGGTGAAGACGTACAGCCGCCCGGAGGCGTTGCCCCCCAGTAGAGCGTTCCTGGTGGGGTGGAAGGCTGTGACTGAGAGCACGGTGGTCATCTCTGGGTCCTGGAAGGAGTGCTGGAGCTGCCCACTCTCATGGAACACCTGGATAGAAAATAATATACATTATTGTCCCAGAGGAGAAAATTGTCTTTGACACAGTGCCCCTGTATACAAAATATATGAAACGTTACCCATACCATGCAGAGCCATATAATCCATAACTTGTACACTGACCTTACACATTCTGTTAGGGGAATAGTAACATGACCTCAAATCTTACTTATTGTTGTTGAGGTTCGATGATAGACGTGGGAACAAAGGAGTGCTTATACCTGGACTCTGTGAGGCTGCTGCATGCTGCCCACAACGAAGCAGTCGTCCCTCTTGGGGTCCCACATCGCCTGCAGCTTGGACAGCCAGCGCCCTGTGTACAAGTTCTGTCTGCAAAGAGGGACAAAGGAAATGGATTCATCAACATTATACAAAGACACTATTACAAATATTTCTGGATTTGCTGGCTGATGTCTATTGGTATAAAGCACACATACTAGAACACCGGCATTAGAGAGTAAACCAATGCAAACAGAGGTTGCAGGATCTTTCCAATGTTTTTTTTATGTAGCCAGTAGGGATAAAAACACTTTCTCAAGAGAGACCTGGTCAGTTTCGCTTTCTAAATGTGATAGTATAATGAATTTACTGGATGGAGGTCAGTAGCGGAGCTCTGGAGGTTAGTTCCGAGGTGTCGTAAATCCTGAAAAACAAAGTACATTTAGTTGATAAACATTTCAGGTTTCAAGTATTGGACAATAAGCTTAGTACAACTTTTAAAACCCTTATCGTAGCACGTTAGCAAATTATTTATTTGAACTTCCGTCATTTTAAAAATCTCTTTACATATTTTAACGTACTAACATCTTACAGTGGCATTCAGACTCACCTGATGTTGTTGTCTAGGCAGGTGGTCACTACTCTGTTGCCAGTGCCAGGAGAGAAGTAGGCACTTGAGATGCTCTTTGAGTGACCATAGAGCTGGGAGACTGGCTCTCTCGACGACGCCTTCAAACATCGAGCATCGTAAATGCTCACAATACTAGAGAAAAATCAAAACATCAATATCAGTGAAATATAAAATACATCAATCAACTTATTAAACCATAGGACTGTCTCAAGGCTTGTATAGAGATTACTTGCCATAATGACATTGGTCAACCTGATTGGCTGACATGTTGACATGGGTCGACCTGATTGGCTCACATATTGCACATCAAAGCACTGATTCCCATTTTGTACCTGTTCTCAGCCACCATGATGTACTGCTTCTGAACAGGGTGGACGTGAACACAGCGAACCGTCTTGGTATCCAGGCTATGGAGGGACTCATGAGAGGTTCTGAGTAAAACGAGACAGACCAACATTAATAAGGCATTAGCAATAAGCTTTTGACTTATAACACAATGGCCAGTCCTTGTACAGAGAGCAAATCAAAATGACATTACTTTACCCTGGAGTCCGCCTGTCAACGATGGCAACGTCTCCGTACCAGTCTCCGGTGACCAGCGTCGAACAGTCATGTGACAGGAAGTCAAAGGTTCTCAAGCCATCCTTGATCCGATACACCTAGTTGGAGAAAGGACAGAGATAACGTAACAAAGACCAAACAGGCAATCTAAAGTCTGATATGTGTGTTCAATTCCCACTGGGGTCACATATGAAAATACATGCACTCACCGTTTTATGTTGCTTTGGAAAAGCTTGCTAAATGCCATATATTATCATCACTGTATTATGCATGGTACCTCATCAAAAACTGCTTTCTCCACGTCTGTGCTCCGTAGCGTCCCGTCGTAGCTGAGGGTCAACAGGTCTGTAGGATGTGACCTGGAGAAGGCCATGCAGGCCACCGGCTGGACGTGTGGCTCAAATAGCAGCACACCCTCATCCCCCATATCAGAGTCCTGAGGAAACAAACAGCAGCACGCCCTCATCCCCCATGAGTCCGGAGGAAACAAATAGCAGCACGCCCTCATCCCCCATGAGTCCGGAGGAAACAAATAGCAGCACGCCCTCATCTCCCATATCAGAGTCCTGAGGAAACAAACAGCAGCACGCCCTCATCTCCCATATCAGAGTCCTGAGGAAACAAACAGCAGCACGCCCTCATCCCCCTTATCAGAGTCCTGAGGAAACAAATAGCAGCACGCACTCATCCCCCTTATCAGAGTCCTGAGGAAACAAATAGCAGCATGCCCTCATCCCCCTTATCAGAGTCCTGAGGAAACAAATAGCAGCACGCCCTCATCCCCCATATCAGAGTCCTGAGGAAACAAACAGCAGCACGCCCTCATCCCCCTTATCAGAGTCCTGAGGAAACAAACAGCAGCACGCCCTCACCCCCCAGATCAGAGTCCTGAGGAAACAAATAGCAGCACGCCCTCATCCCCCATATCAGAGTCCTGAGGAAACAAACAGCAGCACGCCCTCATCCCCCATATCAGAGTCCTGAGGAAACAAACAGCAGCACGCCCTCATCCCCCATATCAGAGTCCTGAGGAAACAAACAGCAGCACGCCCTCATCCCCCATATCAGAGTCCTGAGGAAACAAACAGCAGCACGCCCTCATCCCCCTTATCAGAGTCCTGAGGAAACAAATAGCAGCACGCCCTCACCCCCATATCAGAGTCCTGAGGAAACAAACAGCAGCACACCCTCACCCCCATATCAGAGTCCTGAGGAAACAAACAGCAGGACGCCCTCATCCCCCATATCAGAGTCCTGAGGAAACAAACAGCAGAACGCCCTCACCCCCAGATCAGAGTCCTGAGGAAACAAATAGCAGCACGCCCTCATCCCCCATATCAGAGTCCTGAGGAAACAAACAGCAGCACGCCCTCATCCCCCATATCAGAGTCCTGAGGAAACAAACAGCAGCACGCCCTCATCCCCCTTATCAGAGTCCTGAGGAAACAAATAGCAGCACGCCCTCACCCCCATATCAGAGTCCTGAGGAAACAAACAGCAGCACACCCTCACCCCCATATCAGAGTCCTGAGGAAACAAACAGCAGGACGCCCTCATCCCCCATATCAGAGTCCTGAGGAAACAAACAGCAGAACGCCCTCACCCCCCAGATCAGAGTCCTGAGGAAACAAATAGCAGCACGCCCTCATCCCCCATATCAGAGTCCTGAGGAAACAAACAGCAGCACGCCCTCATCCCCCATATCAGAGTCCTGAGGAAACAAACAGCAGCACGCCCTCATCCCCCATATCAGAGTCCTGAGGAAACAAACAGCAGCACGCCCTCATCCCCCATATCAGATTCCTGAGGAAACAAACAGCAGCAAGCCGTTGTCGTATTCACAACAACTGGGAACTCGGAAACCTCTCGACTTCAGCGCGTTTAAAACAACTGATCAGACTGATTTTTTTGTTGTTGATTTGAACGGTCATCCAAATCGGCCCTCTTTCTCGAACTCCAACCTGAAGATCACTGATGTCATGATTTGGACTTTTATTTTTTCCTGAGTTTCCAGTTGTTTTGAACACAGCAAGAGTCCTGAGGAAACAACAAACGGCAGCACGACATCACCCATACTAGATTCCTGAAAGAACAACAAAAACCAAATAAGCCCAGTCACACATTAACTCTACGGCATCCAGTTTCACTGTATGTACTCACGAGGTTCCACAGCCCCACTCCACCCAACTTGTCCCCAGCAGCCATCAGCAGACGACTGCTGCACGGGTGGAAGGCAACAGAGAAGATATGACTCTTCACCACCTTAGCTACTCCTCCAATCTCACTCAGCTCCATGCTCTTCAGAGTACTACGGTACCTGGAAACATATCCAATGTAATGTCAGCCTGACACAGGTTAGGGTTTTACACATGTATACATTTAAATCAATACAGGATTTCCATCAAATACTACAAATATATACATTTGTCACAGAACGTTCAGAAAAAAGGCCAAATTCCTTAACATTGAAAATGAAACTCACTCTCCCAGACCCAACTCCTCCTTTTCTTCTTTGATTAAATCCTGTGTAATAAAATGAAACTGTAAAACAGCAAAGCTGCAAACAGTTATGCTGAACATAGGACTGAAGAGTTCACCTGGTCCCAGATCTGTTTGTGCGGTCTTGCCAAATGTTATAGTCATTTTCATGTCAAATGAGTTGGCTAGATCACACAAACAGATCTGGGACCGTGCTAGAGAAAAGTAGGTAATGGTGAACAAATGTGCAACCTCTGTCCACAGCTTGAGAAGTTCAGGTGGCAGTGAACTATCCTCCTCCATGTTGATTGGCTCCATACTAATGGGACCCTCTGGCTTCCTGGCACGTTCAATCTTTAGTAAATACACATCAACATAAACAAACCATTATCATGAGAAAGAAACTATTGTTTCAAGATTAAAATGGAACAAATGTGAGAAGTAGGCTTTTCTGTGTAGTTAAGTACAATTTCTTAACACAAGAGCATATCCTATGGTCAGTTACTCGCGTCGCATTTTGCTATTGATCAGTCACTTACTCGTTCGACTTCATAATAAATCCTGTGTGGTTCCGGGGGCAGGGGGAGTCGCTCTGCTACCTTCTTCTGGATTCTCAAGGACTTGGTGCGAGGAGGCAGTACCTCTGTCCAGGCTGCCTTACTGTAGTGAGCCAAGACATTAGTTACATTGTGTTAGAAACAGAAACGAGTCACACTGATATTCTCTATCCAAGCTGGCCATAATAAATACATTCTGTATGCCATACCTTACAGAAGCTCATATGGGCCTTATGTCCTAAAGGGATTTAGTATGTATAACGGAAGCTCATTCACTTTGTACTGAGACCTAATTCTACTGACCAATGTAAGCACATACACAGGAAACATTGAAGTAAATATTTTCAGTCATTGGTACAGATGTTGAATCTGTCATTACTTGTTCTGTCTCTTGAGACCTCGCTGTGTTTTTTCTGGTTTCAGATCCTGCTTGGCCTATTGAGGAAACAATAATATATGTTATTCATTTCACCACACAAGGAGTTTCAGTAAAATATGCATAAGTATATACCATTTAAACTCTGTTATTCAACAAACTAACCTCAAGCAGTTTTAAGGAGGACAGGAACACTTGGTTTTGTCTGATATTTTCCAACCGTTCCAATTCATATATCGATAGACTTCCAGGTTGTATCTGAAATGTAAAAACAAAGAGTAAAGTGAGATCACCAACAGGATTGTATTTATTCGTGCAGTTTTCAAATGTCTCTTCTTGGATCCACAGACGTTTCACAGTATTGTTATAGCCCTGAACTAGCTCACCTGATCGCCTAAACAAGGGTCGTGTCCTCTGCTCAGATGTTGATGATTTATGCCACAACACTTGGATCGGTATTTTACATATCACCTAACAACGTAATGTTGTTATAGCTATCTGGTGTCCGACGGCAGTCGATGACGTGGCACACAACCATCGGTTAATGCATGCAACGTCTGAGCAAGGCTATATGACCATTGGCTTGATCATTTGTTTACAAGTTGAACCGGGTGTGCTAGCCCAGGAATAGTTCAAATACGTGGAATACCTGGGGGTCGCCAAGGAGATGTTTAAAAACCTCTGCATTAGTCAAAATGTAACATATGAACCTGGGTCTACCACGGGAGAAACCAACGTCTTGACCATTAGACCAAGAGGAAATTCTCTATTGGCACTAGAACCGACTGAATTTGAAGTCGCAGGTGGGGCTACCTATCACGTGACCATGAGCAACCATGACCGAGTCAAGTCCACTAGTCACCCCCTTTGATCTCCTGCCCCACGACAGACCGGGCCCCCCGTTGGGGATAAGAGCCGTTAGACCAAGAGGAAATCCCCCATTGGCCTGAATGCTGAAATAGATTTTGAACTCGCAGGGAGGGGCTACCCATCACGTGACCTTGAGCAACCATGACCGACTCATGTCCTCTACACATACGCCATAGCAAACGTTTCGCAATAGAAAAGAAAAACAAGCATTTTTCATTGGACATTGTATAATATTGAAACAGGGAGAGACTACCTCAATCAGTTCTCTTCCGTTTGATGCCTAATGAAACATGACACCTAGGTTATTTGGCCTAAATACTATGTGTGTGATGAACACTTACATCCTTGTCTTCCTTCTCCTCTTTGACTTTTTCAATTCTTCCTTCCACTTTCAAAGGAAGTGCTTTTCTCTGAGACAAATTGCATTTAATTGTAAAGTACTACCATTGCCCAGTTATAGCAAATTATACACACAATTGAGACAAACAATCATGCATGCATACATTCACTGAACTTGCACTTTGGTTTTGAATCATGGATCAGTGGTCATCATATGGGTGGACACACTTACCTTTCTTTTCATTCCTTGATTTTCTTTGAAGCTGGGATTTGGTACCAGTACCTCATCTGGGGTGAATTTCTTGGGTTTGCACACCTCTTTTGCTGAATGAAGTACAGGGACACCACTCTCGGTGTTCGCTGGCTTCATTTCCTGCAATTAAATGTTGGGAAGCATTTCAATTTGGTAATGACTTAAACAGGTTTATAAGATTGCTAGCTAGCTCAGACAATGCTGGAGGTCCGGGAAAGAATGCTAGTTAGGTGCCCAAGGAAACGTCAGGTGCACATGGACGGGGAATTTACAATACTACAGTAATGTGAATGCATAAAAAGTCATCTCAGAACCCGGAAACATATCGGAAACATATCTCGCATGAGCGCCAGCAGAGAGGAAGATGGGGCATCACTAGCTTCTATAACCACAAAGTTATAATATCCGCCCATTTCTACAATTTATCTTCTTAAAATTGGATTTTAAACCTAACCTTAACCATGGACTGCTAACCTCATACCTAACCTTAAAATGATGACCGAAAGGACATTTTTTTGTAGCCAATTTTGATTGTGGCTGTGGAATCTGACTGGAATCTGACTTTGTGGCTAAAGAAGCTAGTGGAAACCACGGATGGGCGAATAGACGGTCGTCAGTAGATACTTCAGCCACAAAGGTCAATTCACCATCATTTCAGGTCATTTAATGCTTAAAAACAAAACACATGAATGACGTATTCGGGTACAGAAGTGCTCTTTTTTATCGATCTCTACAGTTTGCATCCAAAAACAAATTATGTGAAATGACGTAAAACTGCACTGGCTAGCATAGCTAACGAACTAGCTACGGTCGCTGCGCACATGACATCGATGAACCACCAAAGGCAAACCCCATTTCTGTTACAAATTGAGTACAGGGCAGGTAGATGGGTTTTTCGTGCCCAAAGTCGACCTTTAAAATCTTATTTTAAACCTAAAATTAGCAGCAATTCTAACCTTACAATAATAACAAAAAGCGAATAATTATTTTCATACATTTTTACGATATTGCAAATTCTGACTGTGCTATCTAGTGGAAACCCAAATAGTCAGCGATAGATCATCTTTGGCGCAAGTCAGCGAAGACAAGCATGTTGGTCCTAGGTCTCGTTTTAGTGGTTATGGTACATTACAGTTATTGCAACTTACCATTTAATTGATCTCCACACACCCAGGGCACCAGTCCATGCATAACTAACCCAATGTTTTTACAATTAAGTTATGGTTGCTTGTCACTAACTAACGTTAGCGTCTCTTGCAAACCCTTCTCCGTGTGTAGTGTTTTCAGCCGTTACATTCGCCCACTGTTGGATACATCCGAACTACAATTCTGATGTTATGTTTTAATGTTTAGAAACTTCAATAATCTTCGCTCAAAACGGGTTACGGAACATTTGCTGATATGCCCCTTATCTTTCATGAAGTAAGAAAGCGTCGTTCAAGAAAAATACACACCTTACTGTAGCAGTTTGGTGCAGATCCACAAGCTGTGTGCCTCTAGTAGACAAACTACACGTCCTCCCCAGTTAAGCTTAAACACAGGTGTTCACCGAACACTAGATAGTTAATTAGAACAGGTGGCCACCTGTGTCTGCCATAAATAAGTGATGTAACATGGACATGTGGCTGTGTGGGAACACTAACCCTTTGAAGGTGTGTTGTCGTTTAACTTTTGTATTACTATTTTCTTCCTTGCCGATATGAAATATACGTTCCTTGTGTTTTCAAAAACGTACCGCAAGCGATGAGTTAATGTTTAGAGCAAGTGCTGGGGCTCTTAACAAAACACCCCCTGTTCGAAGATACTACTGTCATCAATAGGCGCTAAATCAGTTACTTCTGAATGGGGTAGCTAACTATATCAGTAGCTAAGTAGGTTTAACACTGACCTAGGTATTTGACAATAGCAATATGTCGCAACAAAAAAAGTGTAATGGAAACTGAAGATATTTTCTAAACATTACAATTTTATCCATTGGACTGGGGTGGGTTTTTAATCTGTCAAACTTTCTTTATTGCAACAGATCTGATGGAAGCCGTGTTTTTCCTGACTTTCAAGAATGGCTGAACTGATTCGCATTGCTTTTCTGTTTGGCTGGCAAGTTTTTACCATCCAATTATTTCAGATCTACGTGAGTGCAAGTTTCACCATGGCACGGACCATGGCGATACGTTGGCACATGAGATGTATTAGAATATGGCAAATATTAGTCAATTATTGCATTCTATCCATGCTGGTTTTTGCGGGCTACCTGCAGTTGTGTAAAGTACTTAAGTAAAAATAAATGTAAAGTAGTTTGGGGTATCTGTACTTTACTATTTGTATTTTTGGCAACTTTAACTTAACTACAATCCTAAAGAAAGTGTACTTTTTACTCCATACATTTTCCCTGACACCCAAAAGTACTCGTTACATCTTGACAGGAAAATGGTCCAATTCACACTTATCAAGTGAACATCCCTGGTCATCCACTCTGGTCTGGCAGACTCGCTAAACACAAATGCTACGTTTGTAAATTGTGTTAGTGTGCCCTTGGGTATCGTCAAAAGGTTGAAGTAGAAAATATTTATACATTTACACTTCAGTACATCTTAGCAATTACATTTACGTTTGACACTTAAGTATATTTAAAGCCAAATATTTTCACTTGGGTCATTTTCTATTAAGGTATCTTTGCTTTTACTCAAGTATGACAATTGAGTACTTTTTACACCACTGGCTACATGAAACAGCTAGATGGGAGGGCATACAGGCTGTCTGCGCAATTTGCCTAAATGGGCAATGGAAACGCTTCAAAAACTACATTTTTATTCGACGTGACGTCATTATGTCCAGCGGTTTTAGTCGACACCCCAGCAGGCAATTGTCGCATCTATTTTCTACACGAACTCTAAATGTTGACAACAACAAAATATCACTGGAGAAGTTAATGGAAACAACTTGTGACTCACTAGCAATCTTTCATTGATGGTCCTTAATCTTACCTGCAACATGTAGTACAATTTCACAAACGTGTTCGGAAGATTGGGTTCTTCCGAAACCATGCAAATCGAGTCGCAGATATTTAGCTTGCAAGTATGTCCGAAAAGCTGTGTTTTCTTGAAAAACCTAGTTGATGTATCCTGCACCACAGGAAAAACCCTTTCCCGCCAGATGGTGTTTTGTATCAAACCCCTCCCTTTTGTTGCGCAAGATAATTCACAGCAGCTGATTGGTTACTATATATTATTTTATAACAGAACAGACATGCTTGGCGCACATTTGTTTATAAAAAATTAACCAGGGATCAATATAATTTAGCTTTTCATGTGCCAATGGCTTTGGGGGTATAGCTCTTAGGAATATATATACACTGCTCAAAAAAACGGAACACTAAAATAACACATCCTAGATCTGAATGAATGAAATATTCTTATTAAATAGTTTTTTCTTTACATAGTTGAATGTGCTGACAACAAAATCACACAAATGATCAATGTACTCTCTCCTTCCAGACTCATATCAAACATCTCCAATCGAAAATCAAATCAAGAGTCTGCTTTCTATTCCGCAACAAAGCCTCCTTCACTCACGCCGCCAAACTTACCCTAGTAAAACTGACTATCCTACCGATCCTCGACTTCGGCGATGTCATCTACAAAATTGCTTCCAACACTCTACTCAGCAAACTGGATGCAGTTTATCACAGTGCCATCCGCTTTGTCACTAAAGCACCTTATACCACCCACCACTGCGAATTGTATGCTCTAGTCGGCTGGCCCTCGCTACATATTCGTCGCCAGACCCACTGGCTCCAGGTCATCTACAAGTCCATGCTAGGTAAAGCTCCGCCTTATCTCAGTTCACTGGTCACGATGGCAACACCCATCCGTAGCACGCGCTCCAGCAAGTGTATCTCATTGATCATCCCTAAAGCCAACACCTCATTTGGCCGCCTTTCGTTCCAGTACTCTGCTGCCTGTGACTGGAACGAATTGCAAAAATCGCTGAAGTTGGAAACTTTTATCTCCCTCACCAACTTCAAACATCTGCTATCTGAGCAGCTAACCGATCGCTGCAGCTGTACATAGTCTATTGGTAAATAGCCCACCCATTTTCACCTACCTCATCTCCATACTGTTTTTATTTATTTACTTTTCTGCTCTTTTGCACACCAATATCTCTACTTGTACATGACCATCTGATCATTTATCACTCCAGTGTTAATCTGCAAAATTGTAATTATTCGCCTACCTACCTCATGCCTTTTGCACACAATGTATATAGTCTCCCCTTTTTTTCTACTATGTTATTGACTTGTTAATTGTTTACTCCATGTGTAACTCTGTGTTGTCTGTTCACACTGCTATGCTTTATCTTGGCCAGGTCGCAGTTGCAAATGAGAACTTGTTCTCAACTAGCCTACCTGGTTAAATAAAGGTGAAATAAAAAATAAATAAAATAAAAATGGAAATCAAATTTATCAACCCATGGATGTAACGAGCTTCGTCTGTTGTTTGAAGAGAGTCAGACCGAAATGCAGCGTGTAGGTTACTCATGACTTTTAATGAAGAAAATGCTGTACATGAAATAACTGAAAATACAAAAACAACAAACGAGTGAAACTAATTACAGCCTATCTGGTGACTAACACAGAGACAGGTACAATCACCCACGAAATACAACGCGCACTCAGGCTGCCTAAATACGGTTCCCAATCCGAGACAACGAGAATCAGCTGACTCCAATTAGGAATCGCCTCAGGCAGCCAAGCCTAACTAGACACACCCCTAATAATACACACTCCCAATTAATACAAACCCCAATACGAAATACAACATATAAACCCATGTCACACCCTGGCCTACCCAAACAATTAACAAAACACAAGATACAATGACCAAGGCGTGACAATGGAGCTATGGATTTGGAGTCACACTCAAAATTCAAGTGGAAAACCACACTACAGGCTGATCCAACTTTGATGCAATGTCCTTAAAACAAGTCGGAATGAGGCTCAGTAGTGTGTGTGGCCTCCACGTGCATGTATGACCTCCCTACAACGCCTGGACATGCTCCTGATGAGGTGGTGGATGGTCTCCTGAGGGATCTCCTCCCAGACCTGGACTAAAGCATCCGCCAACTCCTGGACAGTCTGTGGTGCAACGTGGCGTTGGTGGATGGAGTGAGACATGATGTCCCAGATCTGCTCAATTCTATTCAGGTCTGGGGAACAGGCGGGCCAGTCCATAGCATCAATGCCTTCTTCTTGCAGGAACTGCTGACACACTCCAGCCACATAAGGTCTAGCATTGTCTTGCATTAGGTGGAACCCAGGGCCAACCGCACCAGCATATGGTCTCACAAGGGGTCTGAGGATCTCATCTCGGTACCTAATGGCAGTCAGGCTACCTCTGGCGAGCACATGGAGGGCTGTGCGGCCCCCCAAAGAAATGCCACCCCACACCATGACTGACCCACCGCCAAACCGGTCATGCTGGAGGATGTTGCAGGCAGCAGAACGTTCTCCACGGCGTCTCCAGACTCTGTCACGTCTGTCACATGTGCTCAGTGTGAACCTGCTTTCATCTGTGAAGAGCACAGGGCGCCAGTGGCGAATTTGCCAATCTTGGTGTTCTCTGGCAAATGCCAAACGTCCTGCACGGTCTTGGGCTGTAAGCACAACCCCCACCTGTGGACGTCAGGCCCTCATACCACCCACATGGAGTTTGAGCAGACACGTGCACATTTGTGGCCTGCTGGAGGTCATTTTGCAGGGCTCTGGCAGTGCTCCTCCTGCTCCTCCTTGCACAAAGGCGGAGGTAGCGGTCCTGCTGCTGGATTGTTGCCCTCCTACGGCCTCCTCCACGTCTCCTGATGTACTGGCCTGTCTCCTGGTAGCGCCTCCATGCTCTGGACACTACGCTGACAGACACAGCAAACCTTCTTTCCACAGCTCGCATTGATGTGCCATCCTGGATGAGCTGCACTACCTGAGCCACTTGTGTGGGTTGTAGACTCCGTCTCATGCTACCACTAGAGTGAAAGCACCGCCAGCATTCAAAAGTGACCAAAACATCAGCCAGGAAGCATAGGAACGGAGAAGTGGTCTGTGGTCACCACCTGCAGAACCACTCCTTTATTGGTGGTGTCTTGGTAATTGCCTATAATTTCCACCTGTTGTCTATTCCATTTGCACAACAGCATGTGACATTTATTGTCAATCAGTGTTGCTTCGTAAGTGGACAGTTTGTTTCACAGAAGTGTGATTGACTTGGAGTTACATTTTGTTGTTTAAGTGTTCCCTTTATTTTTTGAGCAGTGTATAACAGAAGGAATCATGTAGTAACCCAAATAGTGTTAAACAAATCAAAATATATTTTATATTTGAGATTCTTCAAAGTAGCCACCTTTTGCACACTCTTGGCATTCTCTCAACCAGCTTCATGAGGTAGTCACCTGCAATGCCTTTCAATTAACAGGTATGCCTTCTTAAAAGTTAGTTTGTGGAATTTCTTTCCTTCTTAATGCATTTGAACCAATCAGTTGTGTTGTGACAAGGTATTGGTGTTATACAGAAGATAGCCCTATTTGGTAAAAGAGCAAGTCCAAATTATGGCAAGAACAGCTCAAATAAGCAAAGAGAAACAACAGACCATCATTACTTTAAAACATGAAGGTCAGTCAACCTTGAAAGTGCAGTTGCAAAAACCATCAAGCACTATGATGAAACTGGCTCTCATGAGGACTGCCACAGGAAAGGAAGACCCAGAATTACTTCTGCTGCAGAGGATAAGTTCATTAGTTACCAGCCTTCACAGAGTTCAAGTAACAGACACATCTCAACATCAACTGTTCAGAGGAGACTGCGTGAATCAGGCCTTCATGGTCGAATTGCTGCAAAGAAACCACTACTAAAGTACATTAATAAGAAGAGACTTGCTTGGGCCAAGAAACACGAGCAATGGACATTAGACTGGTGGAAATCTGTCCTTTGGTTTGACAAGTCCAAATTGAAGATTTTTGGTTCCAACCGCCGTGTCTTTGTGAGAAGCAGGGTAGGTGAATGGATGATGATCTCCCCATGTGTGGTTCCCACTGTGAAGCATGGAGGATGAGGTGTGATGGTGTTGGGGTACTTTGCTGGTGACATTGTGTGATTTATTTTTAATTCAATGCACACTTAACCAGAATGGTACCACAGCATTCTGCAGCGATACGCCACCTCATCTGGTTTGCGCTTAGTGGGAATTTGTTTTTCAACAGGACAATGACCCAAAACACACCTCCAGGCTGTGTAAGGGCTATTTGACCAAGAAGGAGAGTGATGGAGTGCTGCATCAGATGACCTGGCCTTCACAATCACCTGACCTCAACCCAATTGAGATGGTTTGGGATGAGTTGGACCACAGAGTGAAGGAAAAGCACCCAACATGTGGTCAGGATATGTGGGAACTTTCTTCAAGACTGTTGGAAAAGCATTCCAGATGATTACATCATGAAGTTGGTTGAGAGAATGACAAGAGTGTGCAAAGCTGTTATCAAGGCAAAGAGTTGCTACTTTGAAGAATCTAAAATATATTTTGATTTGTTTAACACTTTTTTGGTTACTATATTACTCCATATGTGTTATTTCATAGTTTGTCTTCACTATCATTCTACAATGTAGAAAATAGTACAAATAAAGAAATGAGTAGGTGTGTCAACTTTTGACTGGTAATGTATATACAGTGCCTTGCGAAAGTATTCGGCCCCCTTGAACTTTGCGACCTTTTGCCACATTTCAGGCTTCAAACATAAAGATATAAAACTGTATTTTTTGTGAAGAATCAACAACAAGTGGGACACAATCATGAAGTGGAACGACATTTATTGGATATTTCAAACTTTTTTAACAAATCAAAAACTGAAAAATTGGGCGTGCAAAATTATTCAGCCCCCTTAAGTTAATACTTTGTAGCGCCACCTTTTGCTGCAATTACAGCTGTAAGTCGCTTGGGGTATGTCTCTATTAGTTTTGCACATCGAGAGACTGAAATTTTTTCCCATTCCTCCTTGCAAAACAGCTAGAGCTCAGTGAGGTTGGATGGAGAGCATTTGTGAACAGCAGTTTTCAGTTCTTTCCACAGATTCTCGATTGGATTCAGGTCTGGACTTTGACTTGGCCATTCTAACACATGGATATGTTTATTTTTGAACCATTCCATTGTAGATTTTGCTTTATGTTTTGGATCATTGTCTTGTTGGAAGACAAATCTCCGTCCCAGTCTCAGGTCTTTTGCAGACTCCATCAGGTTTTCTTCCAGAATGGTCCTGTATTTGGCTCCATCCATCTTCCCATCAATTTTAACCATCTTCCCTGTCCCTGCTGAAGAAAAGCAGGCCCAAACCATGATGCTGCCACCACCATGTTTGACAGTGGGGATGGTGTATTCAGGGTGATGAGCTGTGTTGCTTTTACGCCAAACATAACGTTTTGCATTGTTGCCAAAAAGTTAAATTTTGGTTTCATCTGACCAGAGCACCTTCTTCCACATGTTTGGTGTGTATCCCAGGTGGCTTGTGGCAAACTTTAAACGACACTTTTTATGGATATCTTTAAGAAATGGCTTTCTTCTTGCCACTCTTCCATAAAGGCCAGATTTGTGCAATATATGACTGATTGTTGTCCTATGGACAGAGTCTCCCACCTCAGCTGTAGATCTCTGCAGTTCATCCAGAGTGATCATGGGCCTCTTGGCTGCATCTCCGATCAGTCTTCTCCTTGTATGAGCTGAAAGTTTAGAGGGACGGTCAGGTCTTGGTAGATTTGCAGTGGTCTGATACTCCTTCCATTTCAATATTATTGCTTGCACAGTGCTCCTTGGGATGTTTAAAGCTTGGGAAATCTTTTTGTATCCAAATCCGGCTTTAAACTTCTTCACAACAGTATCTCGGACCTGCCTGGTGTGTTCCTTGTTCTTCATGATGCTCTGCGCTTTTAACAGACCTCTGAGACTATCACAGTGCAGGTGCATTTATACGGAGACTTGATTACACACAGGTGGATTGTATTTATCATCATTAGTCATTTAGGTCAACATTGGATCATTCAGAGATCCTCACTGAACTTCTGGAGAGAGTTTGCTGCACTGAAATTAAAGGGGCTGAATAATTTTGCACGCCCAATTTTTCTGTTTTTGATTTGTTAAAAAAGTTTGAAATATCCAATAAATTTCGTTCCACTTCATGATTGTGTCCCACTTGTTGTTGATTCTTCACAAAAATATACAGTTTTATATCTTTATGTTTGAAGCCTGAAATGTGGCAAAAGGTCGCAAAGTTCAAGGGGGCCGAATACTTTCGCAAGGCACTGTATATATATTTTTACAACCCTCAGCAGCATCAGTCTAAAATACCCAAAATATGCCTAGTACAAACCTCTAAAGAAAATATAACACTAACCAAAATGTCAAATCAAGAGAAGCTAAAATATTGGTGATGCTTTTGTGACAGTAGTCAACTACAGTACTAACTAGGATCTCTTACACACTCAAAACCAGAGCAATATGTGGCTACATAAGCACACGATTCAAAGACTCTCACTACCCAGTCAGTGCCTACTAACTAACTATGACCAGCCACTTACCATATACAGTACAAACCTTCATAATACGATCCAGTTATAATTCATTTAAAATAAGTAACTTGGAAAATGTAAAACTCACATTGTAACAGTATAACTACAGTTCTTAAAAACATGTCCATGCAAATAACACAGAGATGCCCACTCCTGTCCTCTGAATGAAAAACTGTGGCGTTCTCTTCTGAGTTCCCGTTACATCACACCGGGGGGAGAGGATAAGAGGAGCAGGCTGCCAGTCCACACATGTTCCTTCCTCGTTCTATTAGGAAATATCTGAGGAGGAAATACAAAACAAAATATAGTTTGTAAGCTGTACCAAACAAATATAAACACAACATACAACATTTTCAAAGACTCATACAAGGAAATGAATCGACTTCAAATAAATTCATTAGGCCCTAATCTATGGATTTCACATGACTGGGAATACAGATATGCATCTGTAGGTCACAGATACCTAAAAAACAAAGTAGGGGTGTGGATCAGAAATCTGGTATCTGGTGTGACCAACAGGACAATCATGCAGCACGACACATCTTATTCGCATAGAGTTGATCAGGCTGTTGATTGTGGCCTGTGGAATGTTGTCCCACTCCTCTACAATGTCTGTGTGAAGTTGCTGGATATTGGTGGGAACTGGAACAAGCTGTCATACATGTTGAGCCAGAGCATCCCAAACATGCTCAATTGTTGACATGTCTGGTGAGTATGCAGGCCATGGAAGAACTGGGACATTTTCCAGGAATTGTGTACAGATCCCTGAGTCATGGTCATGCATTATCATGCTGAAACATGAGTTGATGGCGGCGGATGAATGGGCCTCATGATCTCGTGACGGTATTTCTGTGCATTCAAATTACCATTGATAAAATTCAATTGTATTTGTTGTCCGTAGCTTATGCCTGCCCATACCATGACCCCACCTCCACCATGGGGCACTCTGTTCACGCTGACATCAGCAAACCGCCCACACAACACCATACACGTGGTCTGTAGTTGTGTGGCAGGTTGGAAGTTCTGCCAAATTCTCTAAAACGATGTTGGATGCGGTTTATGATAGCGAAATTCACATTAAATTATCTGGCAACAGCTCTGGTGGACATTCTTGCAGTCAGCATGCGAATTGCACGCTCCCTCAAAACTATAACACTGAGAAAAAATACAAAAGCATTGAGAGATTCTGGGTTCGAGTCCAGGCTCTATCGCAGCTGGTAGCGAATGGGAGACCCATGTGGCAGCGCACAGTTGGCCCAGCGTCGTCCGGGTTAGGGGAGGGTTCGCCAGCAGGGATGTCCTTGTCCCATCGCGAACTAGCGACTCCTGTGGCGGGCCTGGGAGCAGTCGCCAGGTGTATGGTGTTTCCTCCGACACATTGGTGCGGCTGGCTTCCGGGTTAAGTGGGCATTGTGTCAAGAAGCAGTGCGGCTTCGTTGAGTTCTCACGGCTCTCAACCTTCGCCTCTCCCGAGTCCGTATGGGAGTTGCAGTGATGAGACAAGACTGTAACTACCAATTGGATACCACGAAATTGGAGATAAAAAGGGGTTCAAAAAATAAATAAATAAACACATCATGTAAAGTGTTGGTCCCATGTTTCATAAGATGAAGTAAAAAATCCCAGAAATGTTCCATATGCACAAAAATATTATTTCTCTCAAATTCTGTGCACAAATTTGTATATATATATATATATATATCCCTGTTAGTGAGAATTTCTCCTTTGCCAAGATAATCCATCGACCTGACAGGTGTGGCATATCAAGAAGATGATTAAACAGCATTATCATTACACAGGTGCACCTTGTGCTGGGGACAACAAAAGGACACTTTTTAAAATGTGAATTTTTGTTCAGTGTAATAGTTGAGGGAGCGTGCAATTGGCATGCTGACTGCAGTAATGTCTATGAAATGTATATCTGTCTGTAACATTATGATTGGCTGAGTGCGCCTGGCTGCCAAATGGGTGACCTATGCCCTCCAAGGCTGCACCCCTGCCCAGTCATATGAAATCCATAGATTAGGGCCTAATGAATTTATTTCAATTGATTTATTTCTTACTATGAACTGTAACTCAGTAAAAACATAGAAATTGTTGCATGTTGTGTTTATACTTTTGTTCAGTATAATTTCACCCTAAAAGGAGATAGTCAGATAGCTGTCTTGCAGTATACGTGTCCTACAATGTCTGGGTGTTCAATAGCTGATCTGTGTTCATGAAGCATCTATATAGTTCATTAGTAAAAAAAGGAAGTTCAACAGCACTGAATATTTTTGATTTATTTACCCATCCATTCCCCAGTTGGTGCCCCAGGAGTTTTTCACGATCCAATATGGAGTGCTATTCTTTTCACCATATCCCACTGCCAGTACAGCATGGTTCACATTGTCTGTAGTGTTCTTACACGTAGTGCTAGTACAAACAAAGAATACTTTATAAAACACATGGAGGACATGTTAATTCATTGTAATAGAGGGTCAAATGTGCAGTTTGTATACCTTATGTGAAAGGCAAGGAGCTTTACAGCTCATGAAAGTCTTCTACTGCAACATTGTATGGCTCATAAGTACAGTCTTCTACCTTCCACACATTATTTGATAAGATTTGGAGGTTCACAATTCAATTCCCACAAAGCTCTTTAATCCTGCCACCCAACATGTATTGTCAAGTGGGAGTGATAAGGTACAACGGAGTGTACTGGGCTTACTCTCACCTGCTGTACACACCATCTTTGTAGTGGAGGAAATCATCAGTCACTTCATATCCAAAGCTGACTGGGTTCAGTCTGGCCACAGCATCAACCATGCCCTTTTCGTCATACTATTATAGGGCGGAAGACAGAACAACATACCAATTGCTGACTAAGAAAACAATGTTTAGGACAGATTCAGAGGCTGTAAAACATTTAGTTTTAGTCTCTCACACTTGTTATGTTGACAACATCTTTCACGAAGGCAGCTGCCAACTCGGGCTTGAAATTGCAAGAGCCATCCTAAGGAAAGTAATTGGGATAAAGAAGTATATAGTGAGTAATCCAAACAAGTGAGTCATAAGGATTAAATACTAGTATAACACTTACTTGTGTTATTAACGTTTTCATTTTTTACACTAAGAATCATTTATAAATGCATACATGTCCCGTGTAAGGATAGTCATCTTCGGTCATGAGTCCGTTGTTGTATTTAACATACTCAAACGCCTGGCTTGGGAGTCCCCTGAAACCAATACATTACAGTAGCTGAATTATGTTTTTGCAGACAGACAGCTACAGTATGCATCAGGAGGCATAGAAGTCACATGCAGGACAGGAGTGATAAGCTCATGTGATTTTAAGATGGTACTGTAGGCTACCAACCCCATACATCCGTGATTGTTGAAGTCTTGAGCACAGTCCACCAGTTGCTGCTCAGACTGGAAAATATAGAATGATAACTCACAGACAAGGCTATTACCAACAACCATTCAACAACCAATTCAACTACAGTCTTTCTATTGTACCGCTTCATATGAAACCATACTTGGGAAACATAGTAGGTTGACTGCCAAAATCAGTGTGAAACATAGTGTGAAACTGTAGAAAATACAAGAGAAATAGGGCTAGTTCTCACCAGAAGTGGGAGTTTTCCAGTAGCTATAGCGGTAACAGACTCAAGACAGCCGGTAGTGGAGAAGGTCCAGCAGCTTCCACAATGACCCTTAGAACACAACAATAGCACACTCACTCAACATGATATCAACACAGCACAGTTATAAATGTACAGCTTCTTTTATCTTTTTCACTCACCCGCAAACAGCCAATCCATCGGGAAATTACTTGGTCATATTGTTGTGAATATACACTACAGTACAAACATTATGAACACCTGCTCTTTCCATGACAGACTGACCAGGTGAATCCAGGTCAAAACTTGGATCCCTTATTGATGTCACTTGTAAAATCCACTTCAATCAGTGTAGATAAAGGGCAGGAGAGATGTTAAAGATGTATTTTTAAGCCTTGAGACATGGATTGTGTGTGTGTGCCATTCGGAAGGTGAATTGGCAAGACAAAAGAGTTCCTTTGAACGGGGTATGGTATTAGGTGCCAGGAGCAGTTTGTGTCACGCTCAATAGATTCCCCTGTGTATCAAGAATGGTCCACCACCCAAAGGACATCCAGCCAGTTTGACACAACTGTGGAAAGCATTGGAGTCAACATGGGCCAGCATCCCTATGGAATGCTTTTGACACCTTGTAGAGTCCATGCCCAGATGAATTGAGGCTGTTCTGAGGGCAAAACAGGGGGGGGTGCAACTCAATATTAGGAAGGTGTTCTTAATGTTTTGTACACTCAGTATATTTAGCCTATAAGGGAAACGTAGTACCTGATATTTGACAGGTGACACATAGTTTCCTTTCTCTCTCCAGTCCACAGAACCAGGATATGGCCCAGGGCTGCTGATGTGACTCCCTTTGGTGGCAGAGCAGTTCTGATGAAGATAAATGTAAGAATAATTACTATTGATTAGGCTATCTTATATCAGGGAAGCTTGTAGACTTATAATTGGGGTTAATTACAGGATCACATTTTAGTAATTACATTTCACAGCTGTACCTGAGGTTCAGTCAGGAGGAAAGTCTTCCTAAACTCTGCAAAGCTCATGTCAGAAAACTGATTCAGTCCCACTGGGAAAAGGAAAGTTACAATAGTTGTAAGATATCATACCTGCAACATACATAAAGCTATATTATGAATACATTGGGAGTTAAGTTGTGACTGGGAAAACAGGAAGAAATGGACAAATAGTTTAAAATAAATAAATGCATAGCCTACTTGAGAACGTGTGCTTCCCTGCATTATGATAGTGGATTCTCCTCCTATGCCCAGTGAAGATGTTCAGGCGATGGTAGTACTCCTCCAGAGCATAGACTTTATTATACTGTAATAACAAAAACACAGGCAGTCAGTCAACTAAAGATGACAAACTCATACTGACAAGCAAATACATTTGAGGAAGGTCTTGGCCTACTGCTTTCATTTCTTACAGGAAGGAACAAGATGACTGTGTGTACAGTAACTCTGGTATGTAGGCTACTGTATGTCATCTGCTCTCCTAAAAAATAACACGTGACAGATTTACCTTGTAGCCTTTACAGTTTCACATACCTGTAACATCCATTGTTTGAAGTGATATTCCTCTTTAAAAATAATAAATGAAAAAAGAATAAAACACACATATGATCAGTTAGACCTATGATTTTGATGGTCACATTGTTACAAGTTTGAAACGGTCACTTTTCTGTGCAATGTTAACATTGTAGGCTATAGCATGTGTCACTGTTGTTTCACTGCTGCATGTAATTATGCAATTGAATACGCTATAAATCTAATCTAAGTTTATTTGTCACATGTGCCGAATACAACCTTACAGTGAAATGGCTACTTACAGGCTCTAACCAATAATGCAAAAAAAGGTATTATGTAAACAATAGGTAAGTAAAGAAATAAAACAATAGTTCTATACAGTAGCGATGCAAGTAGCGAGGCTACATACAGACACCGGTTCGTCTGGCTGATTGAGGTAGTATGTACATGTAGATATGGTTAAAATGACTATTTATATATGATGAACAGAGAGTAGCAGTAGCGTAAAAGAGGGGTTGGCGGGTGGCAGGATACAATGCAGATCGCCCGGTTAGCTAATGTGCGGGAGCACTGGTTGGTCGGCCCAATTGAGGTAGTATGTACATTAATGTATTGTTCAAGTGACGGGTTAAAGTGAGGCTATTCATTTCGGTAGCCTAATTATGATCTTTGCTTTTTCATTAGGCTTATTAAATACAGTCTGGTCAACTGCCCAGATCAAGATCAGAAACATAATTTGTGAAGTTAACGGTCCACACAAAACCCGCTTTCATCTGCAGTGCACTGCATGGCTTGTTGCACTTGACTTTCAGTTTGTTTCTTCCTCCACACGTCGATGTGTGCGTCCAAAGGGGATGCGGGATATGAACAACAAAAAGATTAGGGGAGTTATGCTTACCTTCAGGTAAAAACAAGGGTGTTAAATTGGCTAAATGCAAAAAAGCAAGAATAAAAGCAACAGTATACAGCGTCATACTTCCGCGTGTGTTTCGCAACCAATGCATCACATGACTTGAGTAACCTATCCATTTCATTCATGTGTCCTTGTGGCAGGGTCGGTTATCAAAGTGTTTGTAAGCACCATAATATGCCTAATTTCCCACCCCACATCAAAATAATTAACATCAAAGTCAATAAAGTGTGCACTTACTGAGGAGATAAAAATAAAATTACAAGTATCACAGAATTATTAAAGGCCCAGTGCATTCAAAATTCAGTTTCGCCTGTGTTTTGTATCATATTTTTAAACAGCTGATGAAACTAACACTGTACAAGTGTGTGAGAGAAAAAAACTCCGTGTTATTTCCTGATGGTTGCTGGTTGAAAATACAATCTACACAGGACCTTCTAATCAGCAGGTTTTGCAAACGTGGAGTTTCAGGTTGTAAATGAGTTAATAGACCAATAACAAGGAGAGTTCCAAACCTCTCTGCCAATAAAGGCTAGTTTTCAGTTTCCCTCCACCCCACTCATGCCACTCCCAGACAGTCCTAGCAAAATTCTTGCTGGAGAATCTTTTTTGGTTGCTAAAAAGCTATTTAAGTTTTTTTTTTTACCATTTAATGGACAACTATTACAATCTGGTAATTAATTGTTACCTAATTATTTAATATTTATATAAAAACATCTGCATCTGGCCTTTAAAATTGTAGATTAGAACTTTACACATCTTTATACACTGCCACACATTCATATTTTTCAGGCAGTTAAAATAAAGACTATTGTCATACAACTGTAGTGATTATTCAAAATTCACAGTCCACAGCCCAGAACATAATGCATCTCTAACTCTGTGTGTGTCCTTCTGTCAGCTCTTTCTTTCGGTCAGTGATGAATCATTTAAAATGGAAAATTATTGTTTGCAGAACATTTTCTTAAATATTTTATGAAAATGTCATGTTCAGCTCATATGTTTTAAACTTTTTAAACTTGGCCACAAGAGGACAGTGCACTCCTTATAAACCAGAGCCTGCTATGAGAGATCCGTCCTGTAGATGGCAGTATAATATCACTGCAAAACTGAAATGATGGAACTGAAAGAGCAACGGCGTCTTCTGCAACAGAGCCACTCCCAATTACGTATACATATTAACATTGCTCTTCTCTCTCCAACTCAGCTGTGGAGTGGGAGGTAATTGTGTTAATGCAGAACCCTAGATAGTCAGTTATTATCACCTCCTCTTCAAATATGGTGAGCTACAGGTAAACAGTGCCTTCGTAAAGTATTCAGACCCCTTGATTTTTTCCCACATTTGTTACATTAGAGCCTTATTCTAAAATGGATTTAAAAATAATAATAATCATCAACCTCCACACAATATCGCATAATGACATGGCAAAAATAGGCTGTTAGACATTTTTACAACATTTAATAACTTCATTATGACGTTTACATAAGTATTCAGAACCTTTACTCAGCACATTGTTGAAGCACCTTTGGCAGCGATTACAGTCTCGAGTCTTCTTGATTATGACGCTACAAGCTTGGCAGACCTGTATTTGGGGAGTTTCTCCTATTCTTCTCTGCAGATCCTCTCCAGCTCTGTCAGGTTGGATGGGGAGCGTCGGTGCACAGCTATTTTCAGGTCTCTCCAGAGATGTACGATGGGGTTAAAGTCTGGGCTCTGGCTGGGCAACTCAAGGACATTCAGAAACCTGTCTTGAAGCCACTCCTGCGTTGTCTTGGCTGTGTTCTTAGGGTCATTGACCTGTTGGAAGGTGAACCTTCGCCCCAGTCTGAGGTCCTGAGCACGCTGGAGCAGGTTTTAATCAATGATCTCTCTGTACTTTGTTCCGTTCATCTTTCCCTCAATCCTGACTAGTCTCTCAGTCCCTGCCTCTGAAAAACATCAACACATTATGATGCTGCCACCACCATGTTTCACCGTAGAGATGGTGCCACGTTTCCGACAGACTTCAGGCAAAGAGTTCAATCTTGGTTTCATCAGACCAGAGAATCTTATTTGTCATGGTCTGAGTCCTTTAGGTGCCTTTTTGGTAAACTCCAAGCCAGCTGTCATGTGCTTTTTACTGAGGAGTGGCTTCTGTCTGGCCACTCTACCATAAAGGCCTGATTGGTGGAGTGCTGCAGAGATGGTTGTCCTTCTGGAAGGTTCTCCCATCTCCACACAGGAACTCTGTCACAGGGACCATCAGGTTCTTGTTCTCCTCCCTGACCAAGGCCGCCTCCTCCGATTGTTCAGTTTGACTGGCCGGCCAGCTCTAAGAAGAGTCTTGGTGGTTCCAAACTTCTCCCATTTAAGAATGATGGAGGACACTGTGTTCTTGGGGACCTTCAATGCTGCAGAAATGTTTTGGTACCCTTCCCCAGATCTCTGCCTCAACACAATCCTGTCTCGGAGCTCTACGGACAATTCCTTCGACCTCATGACATGATTTCTGCTCTGACATGCACTGTCAATTGTGGGACCTTATATAGACAGGTGTGTGTGTGTGTGCTTTTCCAAATCATGTCCAATCAATTGAATTTACAACAGATGGACTCCAATCAAGTTATAGAAACATCTCAAGGATGATCAATGGAAACCTGTTTTTGCTTTGTCATTATGGGGTATTGTGTGTAGATTGATGAGGAAAATATGGATTTAAACAATTTTAGAGTCAGGCTGTGACGTAGCAAAATGTGGAAAAAGTAAAGGGGCCTGAATACCTTCTGAATGCACTGTATATCACCATGCTGATGCACCATACTACGACAATGAGCTGTGTGTTCATCCCTATAGCCTACCTATGGACAGTGCTAGTACACTGGAGGTCATCAACATCTAGGATATCAATAAATAATGATTGTTGCCAGGAGCAGATATAGAAAGGAGGAACAGCGTCACACACACACACACACACACACACACACACACACACACACACACACACACACACACACACACACACACACACACACACACACACACACACACACACACACACACACACACACACACACACACACACACACACACACACACACACACACACAGAGCAGTACTGTATATGGTTCATCATTAGTATGATCAGTGAGTGTGTTATCTCTCCTTCAACACTGTAGTTGTCTCCCTGCTGGCCCATGCACTTTAATATTCCGTGTGTGTGTGTGTGTGTATATGTGTGTGTGTGTGGATTTTTGACCAACTGGAGACATTTTGTTGGTCCCCACAAGGTCAAATTATATTTCTATGGGGTTTAGGGTTAAGGTTAGAATTAGTGTTCGGGTTAGATTTAGTGTTAAGGTTAGGAGCTAGCGTTAACTTTAGGTTTTTGGGTTAAGGTTACGGGTTAGGGAAAATAGGATTTTGAATGGGACTGAATTGTGTGTCTCCACAAGGTCCGTTATACAGGACTGTGTGTGTTTGTGGGTGTGACAGTATAGGGTTTGTATTAATGAAGGAGAGATGAGGCCTGGGGGAAAATAAGACTGTAAATCAGCCAGCCCATCCTCTGTCTCTCTCTCGCTCTGTCTCAACCCCCTACAGAGAGAAAGGAAGAGAATATCCAGCAAAGTGAATGGAGGATGTGCTTGCTATGCTGCTCCTTGCATCAGTCTGGTTAAAGGACAGTCACTCATACTAATGACCAACTCATACTGAAGCAGGGAGGCTATGGACTGTCCCAAATCACACCCTATTCCAATGGTTTGCACTATTTCAGACCCACATAAGCCAGTGTTCTTCATTCCTGGGCCTGCAGAGCCACATGGTGTGCACCCCCCACTCTGCAAGGTGTCGAAAGCGTTCCATAGGGATGCTGACGCATGTTGACTCCAATGCTTCCCACATTTGTCACAATTTGGCTGGATGTCTATTGGGTGGTGGACCATTCTTGAAACACATGGGAAACTGTTGAGCATTAAAAACCCAGCAGCGTTGCAGTTCTTGTCACAAACTGGTGCGCCTGTGGCCTCGTTCAAAGGCACTTACATTTAAAGTATTGCCCATTCACCCTCTGAATGGTACACATACAGTGCAGTGTCTCGATGGTCTCAAGACTTAAATATCCTTCTTTAACCTGTCTCCCCTTCATCTACACCGATTGAAGTGAATTTAATGAGTTACATCAATAAGGGATCATAGCTTTCACCTGGTATGTCTATGTTATGGAAAGAGTGTTCTTAATGTTTTGTATAGTCAATATGTATGTACAATATAATTTTCTGATGATAAATTAACTACTAAACTTAATTTTTAGGACCACACTTTCTCATAATTATTTATTAAAAGATCTGTCAGCTGTATTTTGTGAAAGGGGGCACACTGACTGGACCCTCCCCCCTAGAGCAAAGATATGCTAGGCAGGACACTAGTGCATGTGGTTATGCAGACAGTATTGTCAGTGGAAGAGGAGAGAGAGTGTCAAGTGACATACACAACGTTTGATTTGATTTTAGCTGCCGGCGATGGACAGGACTCCCAGGAGGTATGTTTGTAAATTAATTTGATCAAGCTATGTGGCCTGTTGGGGCGGCAGGTAGCCTAGTGGTTCGAGCGTTGGACTAGTATCAGAAAGGTTGCAAGATTGAATCCCCAAGCTGACAAGGTAACAATTTGTCATTCTGCCCCTGAGCAAGGCAGTTAACCCACTGTTCCTAGGCCGTCATTGAAAATAACAATTTGTTCTTAAAACTGATTTGCCCAGTTAAATAAAGGTCAAATAAAAAATGGATTCCTTCTGGATGAATAAAGAAAACAGATATGTTATGTTGTTTCTCTGTAATACTAGCCACATAGCAATTTGATTCTTTTTTCTTTAGATATCCAGCTAGAAAATACAAAACTTGGGAAGCTCATAGACTTATAATTCTAGACTTCTGATACTATATACCAGTGTGACAGTTGTACTAAACTCCTGGCATAAAGGTTTGTAAAGAATGAATGTGCATCATTGATTAAAATGACAATTCAACAGGTAAAGATGAATGCTTAAATAGCCTATGCAGAAAAATAGACATACTATATATTTTTTACATAGAATTAGGCATATCGATTATTGCGCTAGATTGCAGTAAAAAGCTGTTTCAGGTGTTTGAAAGATGCCCCACCTCATTTACTTTGTGCCTCCTCTAAAATAATAGGTGCATGACGCCCCTGTGTGCAGTGTACGTGTATGTGACGTGTGTCGATGTGCATCTGTGTGTGTACGTTGACATCTCTGTGACAGTTGTAGGAGATTTATTTACACATCACTGTATGGTACAGACTGACTCTCTGAAGGCAGCCTAACACACTTTCCAGCTATCACTCGTAATGTGTGTGTGTGACAGATAGTGTGTGATGAGCGCATAGCTGTTGTTATTCAGCAACAGCCTCTGATGGCAGCGGGAGATGGGGAGAGAGACGCAGATAGAGATGAGGGAGGGGACAGAGAGAGACGGAGAGAGCGAGACGAAGACAGAGAGAGAGGGGTTGAGAGAGAAAGAATGGGCTGAGAGAAAGAGGGATTGAAATAGAGAGAAAGTGCACAAGCCATTGAGTGAGAGAGGTGAGTTGGGGTTAAGGGATTAAGGTTTAATGGTTTGTGGTCTGTTCTGGTTTTAGTGTGCTCTACTTTGGGTGCTATGTAGTTATTTAGACATAGCTACAGGCAAGTTGTTCACTGGTCCTCTGTACAGGAAGTGGCCATTTAAAATAGATAGGGTAACAAGCCTCATCAGTATCGGGGCATGGGTCTTCATCTCCACCAGGGAAACCAGCAATAAATCAAATGTCTGTGTGTTTAAATCTTCCTGCAGTTTTCTCAGCAGATGGACCATAATATGATCATCATTATTCTCGATCTTCAAGACATTCATACTCTTTAACTTGCAAAACTATACTTTGGTGGAAGACAGTGATGCTCAAAGGATGGTTTTGGGTGTGATGTGGTATGATATACTGGATATTAATTATGTTGTTTATGTTTGACTATTATGTGCAATACCTCCACATCTTGCCCCTTTCTTTTCAATCTCACCCCACCGTCCTCTTGCTCTCGTCCTTTCACCCATTCTCCTCTCTCTCACACCCCATCTCTCTCCCCTTCAGCTCACCCCTCTCCTCTGCCTCTCACCTCCCTTTCACTGTCACCTTTCTGGCCTTCAGATCAACTGTCCTTTCCCTGCCTCTCAACCTCTCTTTCTCTCCTCTCACCTCTCTCCCCATCCTCCCTCTCAACCCTCACCTCTCTCCCCCTCCTCCCTCTGTTCCCCTCTCAACCCTCTCTTCCCCTCTCACCTCTCTCACCTCTCTCTCTCCCCTCCAGTCCCACTGGACTGTGTATATTGTATCTGAGAGGAATGAAAGCCAAGAGGCTGTACTACATAAGCTTTATCCTTATTGCCTTTGACTCACTTTGCTGAGCTTTTCTTTGCCAAGAGAATGTTCAGTTTACTGGTTTTCCTCTGCTAAGAGAATGTTCAGTTTACTGGTTTTCCTCTGCCAAGAGAATGTTCAGTTTACTGGTTTTCCTCTGCTAAGAGAATGTTCAGTTTACTGGTTTTCCTCTGCTAAGAGAATGTTCAGTTTACTGGTTTTCCTCTGCCAAGAGAATGTTCAGTTTACTGGTTTTCCTCTGCCAAGAGAATGTTCAGTTTACTGGTTTTCCTCTGCCAAGAGAATGTTCAGTTTACTGGTTTTCCTCTGCTAAGAGAATGTTCAGTTTACTGGTTTTCCTCCGCCAAGATAATGTTCAGTTTACTGGTTTTCCTCTGCCAAGAGAATGTTCAGTTGACTGGTTTTCCTCCGCCAAGATAATGTTCAGTTTACTGGTTTTCCTCTGCCAAGAGAATGTTCAGTTGACTGGTTTTCCTCCGCCAAGATAATGTTCAGTTTACTGGTTTTCCTCTGCCAAGAGAATGTTCAGTTGACTGGTTTTCCTCCGCCATGATAATGTTCAGTTTACTGGTTTTCCTCTGTCAAGAGAATGTTCAGTTTACTGGTTTTCCTCTGCCAAGAGAATGTTCAGTTTACTGGTTTACCTCTGCCAAGAGAATGTTCAGTTTACTGGTTTTCCTCTGCCAAGAGAATGTTCAGTTTACTGGTTTTCCTCTGCCAAGATAATGTTCAGTTTATTGATTTTCCTCTGCCAAGAGAATGTTCAGTTTACTGGTTTTCCTCTGCCAAGAGAATGTTCAGTTTACTGGTTTTCGTCTGCCAAGATAATGTACAGTTTACTGGTTTTCCTCTGCCAAGATAATGTTAAGTTTACTGGTTTTCCTCTGCCAAGATAATGTTCAGTTTACTGGTTTTCCTCTGCCAAGATAATGTTCAGTTTACTGGTTTTCCTCTGCCAAGACAATGTTTGTAGGTGCAGTCAGGTATTCAGACTCAATGGTCCTTCAGGTAGCCAACCAACTTGATATCCCAGGTTGTTCTGTATATATTGTATTGTAGGCTGCACAAGCACTTTCAATTTGTGGATTCGGCCATTTCAGTCACACCCATTGCTGACAGGTGTATAAAATCGAGCACACAGCCATGCAATCTCCATAGGGAAACATTGGCAGTGGAATGGCCCATACTGAATAGCTCAGTGACTTTCAACGTGGCACCGGCATAGGATGCCACCTTTCCAACAAGCCAGTTCGTCAAGCTGCCCCGGTCAATCGTAAGTGCTGTTATTATGAAGTGGAAATGTCAAGGAGCAACCATGGCTCTGACGCGAAGTGGTAGGCCACACAAGCTCACAGAACAGGACCGCCGAGTGCTGAAGCGAGTAGCATGTAAAAATCGTCTATCCTCGATTGCAACACTCACTACTGAGTTCCAAACTGCCTCTGGAAACAATGTCAGCACAAGAACTGTTCGTCGGGAGCTTCATGAAATGTGTTTCCATGGCTGAGCAGCCGCACACAATCCTGAGATCACCATACGCAATGCCAAGCGAAGACTGGAGTAGTGTAAAACTCGCCGCCATTGGAATCTGGAGCAGTGGGAACGCGTTCTCTGGAGTAATGTATCACGCTTCACCATCTGGCAGTCTGTAAAGTTTGGTGGAGGAGGAATAATGGTCTGGGGCTTTTTATGGTTTGGTCTAGGCCCCTTAGTTCCAGTGAAGGGAAACTACAGCATACAATGATGTTCTAGATTATTCTGTGCTACCAACTTTGTGGCAACACTTTCCTGTTTCAGCTTGACAATGCCCCCGTGAACAAAGCAAGGTTCATACAGAAATGGTTTTCTGAGATCGGTGTGGAAGATTTTAACTGGCCTGCACAGAGCCATGACCTCAACCCCATCGAACACCTTTGAGATGAATTGAAACACCGTCTGCGAGCCAAGCCTAATCGCCCCAAATCCGTGCCCGACCTCACTAATGCTCTAATGCTCTCCGCAGCAATGTTCCAACATCTAGTGGAAAGCCTTCCCAGAAGAGTGGAGGCTGTTTAAAGCAGAAAATCCAGTTTAATGCCCATGATTTTGGAATGAGATGTTCGACAAGCATGTAATGTATGTCTCTCTGTCTCGCTGTCTCGCTCCCTTCCTTAAAAAGCCCGGTGTTCCCACAGCTCAGCTGATCACGTTAGATCAATGGCTGGACAAAGAGCAGTGGTGAGGTGTTTGCAGTCAGGTTATCACACGTAACATAAAACCACACATACTGATGCACGCTTGGACACCAACACACACACATAAGCGCAAACACACACACACACACACACACACACACACACACACACACACACACACACACACACACACACACACACACACACACACACACACACACACACACACACACACACACACGCACACACACACACACACACACACGCACACGCACACACACACACACACACACACACTCATTTACGTTTGTAGGCAGACACCGTGGGTCTCACAGTCCACAGAACCCACCTGGTTCCTTCTATTCGTGTCTCTCTCTCTCTCTCCCCGTGTCTCGCTCTCCCTGTCTCGCTGTATGTCTCTCTCTATCTCTCTCTCTCCCTCTCTGTGTGTCTCTCTCCGTGTCTCTCTCTCTCTTACTACAAACCTTTCTGGGAATTATTTCTGATTATAATGCATGTATCCATTACCAGTATTTGTATTTTGTCTTCACTGGCCTTGTGTTTTATAGAAGGGTCTAGATGATCAGTACTTATCCCAGCTGAAGACCACTATAATGCATGATACATTAACCTTTTCCATGTCATTTAAGATTGAGAGGGATAGTTGACTTTTCCAACAAGGTTGACTTGAGTAGATTGCTTGTATACTAATGCCTAACCCTACCCCTAACCCTAGCCCTACCCCTAACCCTAACCCTAACCCTAACCCTAACCCTACCCCTACCCCTACCCCTAACCCTAGCCCTACCCCTAACTTTAACTTTAACTTTAACTTTTACACCCTCTTCCCCTCACCAACAGTAATGATGCAGTGAGGAGTTTTCCTTCTCCCACGCTACTGATATACAACACAGTAGTTGTGAGCCAGCCATCCAGAGAGACATTTATCATCCTCTTCCCTGACAGGGGGTTGCTGTAGCAATGCCAACCGCTGCAGATACCTCACCTATACATCAAGCGTGGCAGCCATTTTCCATCCGGCATTCTGCTTCCTATTTGTCATTCATCAGGAAGAGGCAAGGATACCCTGTCTGAGTGTTTATTACGTCTGAAACGCAGAGCCATAAAAGCAGACAGCTTTGTCATTCACCGCTACTAATAAGTAATGCAATGACACCGGGACACTGCTTTATAATGACAGAAACGCTCAACACAGCAGCGTCTCCACAGCCCAGGGTGAATGCACCGATAATAACCATCTCAAATGAGACTTTATTTATATAACTAGCAGCTTACGTACATAAACAGCGTCTAGAGCAGTAAAAATAAACGTTTTATCATACCCACCAACCGGTTTATAACAGTGCTTAACAGGCAGGTTGTCAGGATTTGGCCAGGGTTGTTCCGGTTTTTGGTCACTAGATGCCCCCATTGTGCCTTTTGACCTTTTGTTTTCCCTTGATCCCCATTATTATTTGCACCTGTGCCTCGTTTCCCCTGATTGTATTTAAACCCTTTGTTTTCCTCAGTTCTTTGCTCTGTGTTTGTATGTTAGCACCCAGCCCTAGTACTCTGTGAACTCTTGTTGATCCCGGTGGACTCTCTTGTGGAATTCTGTTTTTTGTTCTTGTTTGTTTGTTTTTGAGTATCTTTTGAGGCTTTTTGTGCTATACCTTCCACCTTGTGGATTTACCTTTTTGTCTTGGAGGATTACCTTTGTTCTTGTGGAATTCCTTTTGAGGTTGTGGAGTTACATGTTTTCCTGAAGAACTTCACTTTTTACTTCATTAAATACACCGTCTCAAGTACTGCTGTGTCTGCCTCATCTTCTGGGTTCTGCCGACTATTCGTGGCTCAGTTGGTTAAGTGACTGTTTCTCACTCCGGAGACCCGGGTTCGTAACCAGGTCCTGACAGAAACACAGAGCCAAAAATGAACCCAGAGGCAGCCAGTTCCTAGGACCTTGTTGCCATGCTGTCCCACCACCAGGAGACTGTCCAACGCCACGAAGCCTCCCTGGTTCAGCAAGAGGCCTTAATGGCTAGACATTCTCATCTTCTGTCGGAGATGCTGACTTCCATAAAGCAGATATCTGATCGACTTACCCCGGCAACAGTTCCCGTCCCAGTACCTCAGATTCACGTACCCATGGCAGTTAACCCTCTGGCTGAACCTCGTCTTCCACCTCCCCAACGGTTCTCAGGTGATCCAAGTGCTTGTAAAGGGTTTCTCACCCAATGTTCTCTCTCCTTCGAGCTGCAACCCTCGTCGTTCCCCACCAACCGGTCTAAGATCGCATATATCATCACCCTGCTGTCGGAAAAAGCCCTGGCCTGGGCTACTGCTGTGTGGGATGCCCATAGTTCCTGCTGTGCCAGCTACTCTGCCTTTGCTGATGAATTCAAACAAGTGTTTCAAGGCCCAAGCAGTGGTCCTGACTCAGCCAAACAGCTCCTGACTCTCCACCAAGGTCGGCGCAGCGTGACGGACTATGCCATCCAGTTCCGCACGGTGGCAGCAGCGAGTGGCTGGAACAACGAGGCGCTCACGGTGTGCTTTCTGAAAGGCCTTTCCGACACTATCTAAGATGAACTGGCCACTCGGGAACCACCGGACAATCTCGAGTCCCTGGTCAAGTTGGCCTCACGCATTGACCAGCGTCTGAGAGAGAGAGAACTCAACCGTAGACCTCTAGCCCCTATCAGTCCCAGCTCCAAGTCCCCACCTTTATCCTCGCTGGCTCCACCGGAACCCATGCAGATTGGACGCATCTCCCAGGCTGAGAGAGACCGCCGGATGAGGGAGCGACGCTGTCTATATTGAGGCAAACCGGGCCATTTCCATTCCACGTGTCCCGGGCGCCAGGGAAACACTCTGTCCCGTACAGACCGGTGGGAACTGTAACGGGAAACATAACCTTCTCCCATCCGTCCAACTCCCGTCTGCTCATTCCAGTCACCCTTTCCTGGGACAACCACAAGCTTCACCTTCAATGCCATAACCGTCCGTAACCATTACCCGCTACCCCTTATGGCCACAGCCTTCGAGCTGCTCCAGAAAGCAGTTGTTTTCACTAAGCTTGACCTGCGGAACACATACCATCTTGTGCGGATCAGACCTGGTGATGAGTGGAAGACCGCTTTCAACACGCCTACTGGTCACTATGAATACTTGGTGATGCCCTTCGGCCTGACCAATGCCCCAACGGTGTTCCAAGCGCTCATAAACAATGTGCTTAGGGATATGCTTAACATATTTGTGTTCGTTTACTTGGATGACATCCTCATCTTTTCGAGCTCTCTTCAAGAACACACAAAGCATGTCAGACAAGTACTCAAAATGCCTCCTAGACAGCCATCTGTACGTTAAGCCGGAAAAATGTGAATTCCATTCATCCCGAGTACAATTCCTGGGATTTGTAGTGGAACCCGGTCGAGTCCAAATGGACCCCAGGAAGGTAGGGGCGGTAGCGGATTGGCCCACCCCCAAATCCGTTAAGGAAGTTCAGCGTTTCCTGGGCTTCACTAACTTTTACCGCAAGTTCATCAAGAACTTCAGCTTGGTGGCAGCCCCTCTCTCAGCTTTAACCAAGGGTGGCAATGCAAGGTTTTTGTGGGGAAGAGAAGCTGAGACGGCCTTCCAAGGACTCAAGCAGCGCGTCCTTTCTGCTCCCATCCTGATACTACCGACTACGGATGAACCGTTTGTGGTGGAGGTAGACGCCTCAGAGGTTGGTGTTGGAGCTGTCCTGTCTCAGAGGGGTGAAGACAAGAAGCTTCATCCGTGCGCTTTCTTCTCACACCGGCTTACCCCGGCTGAGAGGAACTACGATGTGGGGGATCGTGAACTAGCGGTTAAGATGGCATTGAAGGAATGGAGACACTGGCTCGAGGGGGCTTCTCACCCGTTTCAAGTGCTTACGGACCACAAAAATCTGGAGTATATCCAGCAGGCGAAGTGGTTGAACTCTAGACAAGCTAGATGGTCTCTTTTCTTCAATCGATTCCAGTTTATCCTCACCTATCGGCCCGGGTCGAAGAATCTCAAACCGGATGCCCTGTCCCGAGTCTACGCTCCTGCCATTCAAGATGACATGGACATGCCTGTCCTTCCTGCTGCTAAGATCGTGGCTCCGATCTCGTGGCAAGTTGAGGATACCGTGAGACGAGCTCAAGCTATTGAACCGGACCCGAAAGGAGGTCCTGCCAATCGGTTGTTTGTCCCCAAGGAAGTGAGGACTCAGGTCCTTCTGTGGGGGCACTCCTCTCGCCTCACCTGTCACCCGGGCGTAGGTCGCACCTTGGAGTTCATCCAGTGTATGTTCTGGTGGCCTACCATAAGAGAAGACGTTGCCACTTTCGTAAATGCCTGCCCCGTGTGCTGCCAGGGCAAATCTTCTCACCTCCGCCCGCAAGGACTCCTTCACCCTTTACCTGTTCCCCACAGACCCTGGTCCCATATCTCGTTGGACCTTCCACCTTGTGGATTTACCTTTTTGTCTTGGAGGATTACCTTTGTTCTTGTGGAATTCCTTTTGAGGTGGAGTTACATGTTTTCCTGAAGAACTTCACTTTTTACTTCATTAAATACACCGTCTCAAGTACTGCTGTGTCTGCCTCATCTTCTGGGTTCTGCCGACTATTTGTGGCTCAGTTGGTTAAGTGACTGTTTCTCACTCCGGAGCCTTGGGTTCGTAACTGGGTCCTGACACAGGTAGTGTGAACAAAACAAACATACTCTATTAGATAAAAGGCCATACATAAGATTTGTTTTGTTAAGCTTTTGAATGTTAGATGCCTTGTCCCAAAGGCCTTGGTCATAAACTGTCGGTGCTGTTTCCAAGAAACAATAGACAGGTGTATTTTCCTTTTGTTGCAATTTGTTTCTGAACAGGATAGGTGTCCCGCCTGCTCCCTCCTGCCGGTCTACTGACCACCGGTCCTGGCAACCCACATTGTATACACCTGGCAACCATGTAGCCCTCAGTAGCCTCTGTCATCAGGTAGTATTGGTTTTGGTTATGTTCAGTACGCTTCTCCTGTTTTGTGTTTATCTTCATGTTTATTATTATTCAACTCACCTTCTGCAACTGCTTCCTGACTAGCAACACCGAATCCATGGGAAAGTCTTCCCTCCAGGCTTCTCACGCCCTGATTAGGCCTTACTTCCCATTTACAGAGGATGTGTCCTAAATGTCACCATATTCCCTATAAAGAGCTGCATTATGGAATGCTGATTCTGTCTCTGTCCGCTTCAGTGGTGCTGAACGGCTGCTATTGGCCTGTTAGTTTACTTCAGCCTCAGAGCTTTTACTCTTATGACAAAGTAACCGCACAAACATCATCTGGGTGTCAGAACATCTCTTTTAGCAACCAGGAACCAATTTCAAAATGTAATGCCAAGACATTTGATCAAAGTTGAGCTTTTTATTTACCAAGAGACTGTAAAGATAGCTGTTTAGTCCAGATGTAAATAGGATATGTGTTTAATATGTATAGTCTGTGTGGTATTGTGGAATGTCTCTGTGCGTTTGGATTATACTAAACATTGTTTTGGTCTTGTTTCTGTTTCATAGATAGTCAGGTAAATCTGTGTGTTCTGACTTTAGGGTCTATGACTATTCCCTGTAGGCTCTGAGGTGATGAGGAACTGGCTGAATGACATCACCCTGCCAGCATGGCCTGTGGTGTCCACACACACACACACACACACACACACACACACACACACACACACACACACACACACACACACACACACACACACACACACACACACACACACACACACACACACGCAAACGCAGCAGCAATGCATCACATCTTTTTGGCAATTGAAGCCCCCAAACAGCCAAGATTCAAACATCAAAACAACTAAACCTAACACAGAAGCATTTTGCTTAGAGGCACCCAGCCACCCACACAGTCATCTAGTGCCCCATAGTGCCATTGTTCCAGTGAGTAGTGTCCTGGCCTTTCCATTTTACTACAACAGATGGCCAGTGGCCTGGCTGCCAGAGTCTGTAGCTAGCACCTCCACACCACATTCACCTGATTGGTGTCTGCTCCGGGGCTCTGTGTGTGTGTGTGCGTGTGTGTGTGTGTGTGTGCGTGTGTGTGTGTGTGCCTGATTATGCCAGTGAGCTGCACCATAGAGGCTATTAGGGTGGCTATACTACACCACGACCCTGGCATCTGAATAGGAGCGCGGGACAGATACGATTTGAACTGCTGTGCCAGGATCCAATCCCCCAACACATCAGTGTGTGAGAGGGAGCATCTCTATACAGCTCATATATGTAAAAGCAACTTCAGTTTCTACTGCAGAAACACGTACAGTAAATGTCTGCTTTATGGTGATGTGTGGTACATAAAACAGAACACACTGATACATTCCTCACCTGAGCTCAGTAAATGCATAACCAGGGAGATATCACAGTAATGTAAACATAATTACAAATTCAATTCATGAAGTAATTGAAAACATTGTAAACATACCAATATCCATTACTTACAGAGGACCATGATCGAATAACAAATATCTCTGTTTGGCAAGAGTGAGAGCAGTCTTTTTAAACACACACACACACACACACACACACACACACACACACACACACACACACACACACACACACACACACACACACACACACACACACACACACACACACACACACACACACACACACACACACACACACACACACACACACACACAGTTGAAGTCGGAGGTTTACATATACTTAGGTTGGAGTCATTAAAACCCGTTTTTCAACCACTCCACAAATTTCTTGTTAACAAACTATATTTTTGGCAAGTCGGTTAGGACATCTACTTTGTGCATGACACAAGTAATTTTCCAACAATTGTTTACAGACAGACTATTTCACTTATAATTCACTGTATCACAATTCCAGTGGGTCAGAAGTTTACATACATAATGTCGACTGTGCCTTTAAACAGCTTGGAAAATTCCAGAAAACGATGTTATGGCTTTAGAAGCTTCTAATAGGCTAATTGACATCATTTGAGTCAATTGGAGATGTACCTGTGGATGTATTTCAAGGCCTACCTTCAAGCTCTTTGCTTGGCATCATGGGAAAATGAAAAGAAATAAGCCAAGACCTCAGAAAAAAATTGTCTGGTTCATCCTTGGGAGCAATTTCCAAATGCCTGAAGGTACCATGTTCATCTGTACAAACAATAGTATGCAAGTATAAACACCATGGGACCACGCAGCCATCATACCACTCAGGAAGGAGACGCCTTCTGTCTCCTAGAGATTAACATACTTTGGTGAGAAAAGTGCAAATCAATCCCAGAACAACAGCAAAGGACCTTGTGAAGATGCTGGAGGAAACAGGTACAAAAGTATCTATATCCACAGTAAAATGAGTCCTATATCGACATAACCTGAAAGGCCACTCTGCAAGGAACAAGTCACTGCTCCAAAACTACCATAAAAAATCCAGACTACGGTTTGCAACTGTACATGAGGACAAAGATCGTACTTTTTTGGAGAAATGTCCTCTGGTCTGATGAAACAAAAATCGAACTGTTTGGCCATAATGGCCATCGTTATGTTTGGAGTAAAAAGGGAGAAGCTTGCAAGCCGAAGATCACCATCCCAACCGTGAAACACGTGGGTGGCACCATCATGTTGTGGGGGTGCTTTGCTGCAGGAGGAATGGCACGCTTCACAAAATAGATGGCATCATGAGGGAGGAAAATGATGTGGATATATTTAAGCAATGACCGCAAGCATACTTCCAAAGTTGTGGCAAAATGGCTTAAGGACAACAAAGTCAAGGTATTGGAGAGGCCATCACAAAGCCCTGACCTATAGAAAATATGTGGCCTGAACTGAAAAAGCATGTGTGAGCAAGGAGGCCAACAAACCTGACTCAGTTACACCAGCTCTGTCAGGAGGAATGGGCCAAAATTCACCCACTTATTGTGGGAAGCTTGTAGAAGGCTACCCAAAATGTTTGACCCAAGTTAAACAATTTAAAGGCAATGCTACCAAATATTAATTGAGTGCATGTAAACTTCTGATCCACTGGGAATGTCATGAAAGATAAAAGCAGAAATAAATTATTCTCTATATTATTTGTCTTATATTTCACATTCTTAAAATAAAGTGGTGATCCTAACTGACCTAAGACAGGGAATTATTACTAGGATTAAATGTCAAGAATTGTGAAAAACTGCGTTTAAATATATTTGGCTAAGGTGTATGTGAACTTCTGACTTCAACTGTACATACATAGTGTATATACATACATACACACACACTTGGTACATTACACAAGAGAAATGGATCATACGTCACTGTGTACACAGAGGAATATAAAACATATTTCTACAATAAACAAACCAACAATGCTTCCTCTCTCAGAGAGCAAGCCAAGGAATGTACAGTATTTATGTGACAGTTTATGGATTTTGCCTCACAGTTGAACTGTTTCAGGTTAGTAATCAGACTTTTATATAGAAGACCTGTTTAGGGTCAGAATTCAGACATTTACAGAGCAAGACCTGTTTAAGGTCAGACATCAGACATTTACAAAACAAGACCTGTTTAATGTTAGACATCAGACATTTACAAAACAAGACCTGTTTAATGTTAGACATCAGACATTTACTAAACAAGACCTGTTTAATGTTAGACATCAGACATTTACAAAACAAGACCTGTTTAAGGTTAGACATCAGACATTTACAAAACAAGACCTGTTTAAGGTTAAGACATCAGACATTTACAAAACAAGACCTGTTTAATGTTAGACATCAGACATTTACAAAACAAGACCTGTTTAATGTTAGACATCAGACATTTACAAAACAAGACCTGTTTAAGGTTAGACATCAGACATTTACAAAACAAGACCTGTTTAAGGTTAGACATCAGACATTTACAAAACAAGACCTGTTTAAGGTTAGACATCAGACATTTACAAAACAAGACCTGTTTAAGGTTAGACATCAGACATTTACAAAACAAGACCTGTTTAATGTTAGACATCAGACATTTACTAAACAAGACCTGTTTAATGTTAGACATCAGACATTTACAAAACAAGACCTGTTTAAGGTTAGACATCAGACATTTACAAAACAAGACCTGTTTAAGGTTAGACATCAGACATTTACAAAACAAGACCTGTTTAATGTTAGACATCAGACATTTACAAAACAAGACCTGTTTAAGGTTAGACATCAGACATTTACAAAACAAGACCTGTTTAATTTTAGACATCAGACATTTACAAAACAAGACCTGTTTAAGGTTAGACATCAGAGATTTACAAACAAGACCTGTTTAAGGTTACACATCAGACATTTACAAAACAAGACCTGTTTAAGGTTAGACATCAGACATTTACAAAACAAGACCTGTTTAAGGTTAGACATCAGACATTTACAAAACAAGACCTGTTTAATGTTAGACATCAGACATTTACAAAACAAGACCTGTTTAAGGTTAGACATCAGACATTTACAAAACAAGACCTGTTTAAGGTTAGACATCAGACATTTACAAAACAAGACCTGTTTAAGGTTAAGACATCAGACATTTTCAAAACAAGACCTGTTTAATGTTAGACATCAGACATTTACAAAACAAGACCTGTTTAATGTTAGACATCAGACATTTACAAAACAAGACCTGTTTAATGTTAGACATCAGACATTTACAAAACAAGACCTGTTTAAGGTTAGACATCAGACATTTACAAAACAAGACCTGTTTAAGGTTAGACATCAGACATTTACAAAACAAGACCTGTTTAAGGTTAGACATCAGACATTTACAAAACAAGACCTGTTTAAGGTTAGACATCAGACATTTACAAAACAAGACCTGTTTAATGTTAGACATCAGACATTTACTAAACAAGACCTGTTTAATGTTAGACATCAGACATTTACAAAACAAGACCTGTTTAAGGTTAGACATCAGACATTTACAAAACAAGACCTGTTTAAGGTTAGACATCAGACATTTACAAAACAAGACCTGTTTAAGGTTAGACATCAGACATTTACAAAACAAGACCTGTTTAATGTTAGACATCAGACATTTACTAAACAAGACCTGTTTAATGTTAGACATCAGACATTTACAAAACAAGACCTGTTTAAGGTTAGACATCAACATTTACAAAACAAGACCTGTTTAAGGTTAGACATCAGACATTTACAAAACAAGACCTGTTTAAGGTTAGACATCAGACATTTACAAAACAAGACCTGTTTAAGGTTAGACATCAGACATTTACAAAACAAGACCTGTTTAATGTTGGACATCAGACATTTACAAAACAAGACCTGTTTAATGTTAGACATCAGACATTTACAAAACAAGACCTGTTTAAGGTTAGACATCAGACATTTACAAAACAAGACCTGTTTAAGGTTAAGACATCAGACATTTACAAAACAAGACCTGTTTAATGTTAGATATCAGACATTTACAAAACAAGACCTGTTTAATGTTAGACATCAGACATTTACAAAACAAGACCTGTTTAAGGTTAGACATCAGACATTTACAAAACAAGACCTGTTTAAGGTTAGACATCAGACATTTACAAAACAAGACCTGTTTAAGGTTAGACATCAGACATTTACAAAACAAGACCTGTTTAAGGTTAGACATCAGACATTTACAAAACAAGACCTGTTTAAGGTTAGACATCAGACATTTACAAAACAAGACCTGTTTAATGTTAGACATCAGACATTTACTAAACAAGACCTGTTTAATGTTAGACATCAGACATCAGACATTTACAAAACAATACCTGTTTAAGGTTAGACATCAGACATTTACAAAACAAGACCTGTTTAATGTTAGACATCAGACATCAGACATTTACAAAACAAGACCTGTTTAAGGTAAGACATCAGACATTTACAAACAAGACCTGTTTAATGTTAGACATCAGACATTTACTAAACAAGACCTGTTTAATGTTAGACATCAGACATCAGACATTTACAAAACAATACCTGTTTAAGGTTAGACATCAGACATTTACAAAACAAGACCTGTTTAAGGTTAGACATCAGACATTTACAAAACAAGACCTGTTTAATGTTAGACATCAGACATTTACAAAACAAGACCTGTTTAAGGTTAGACATCAGACATTTACAAAACAAGACCTGTTTAATTTTAGACATCAGACATTTACAAAACAAGACCTGTTTAAGGTTAGACATCAGAGATTTACAAACAAGACCTGTTTAAGGTTACACATCAGACATTTACAAAACAAGAGCTGTTTAAGGTTAGACATCAGACATTTACAAAACAAGACCTGTTTAAGGTAAGACATCAGACATTTACAAAACAAGACCTGTTTAATGTTAGACATCAGACATTTACAAAACAAGACCTGTTTAAGGTAAGACATCAGACATTTACAAAACAAGACCTGTTTAATGTTAGACATCAGACATTTACAAAACAAGACCTGTTTAAGGTTAGACATCAGACATTTACAAAACAAGACCTGTTTAAGGTAAGACATCAGACATTTACAAAACAAGACCTGTTTAATGTTAGACATCAGACATTTACAAAACAAGACCTGTTTAATGTTAGACATCAGACATTTACAAAACAAGACCTGTTTAAGGTTATACATCAGACATTTACAAAACAAGACCTGTTTAAGGTTAGACATCAGACATTTACAAAACAAGACCTGTTTAAGGTTAGACATCAGACATTTACAAAACAAGACCTGTTTAATTTTAGACATCAGACATTTACAAAACAAGACCTGTTTAAGGTTAGACATCAGAGATTTACAAACAAGACCTGTTTAAGGTTACACATCAGACATTTACAAAACAAGACCTGTTTAAGGTTAGACATCAGACATTTACAAAACAAGACCTGTTTAAGGTTAGACATCCGACATTTACAAAACAAGACCTGTTTAATGTTAGACATCAGACATTTACAAAACAAGACCTGTTTAAGGTTAGACATCAGACATTTACAAAACAAGACCTGTTTAAGGTTAGACATCAGACATTTACAAAACAAGACCTGTTTAAGGTTAAGACATCAGACATTTACAAAACAAGACCTGTTTAATGTTAGACATCAGACATTTACAAAATAAGACCTGTTTAATGTTAGACATCAGACATTTACAAAACAAGACCTGTTTAAGGTTATACATCAGACATTTACAAAACAAGACCTGTTTAAGGTTAGACATCAGACATTTACAAAACAAGACCTGTTTAAGGTTAGACATCCGACATTTACAAAACAAGACCTGTTTAATGTTAGACATCAGACATTTACAAAACAAGACCTGTTTAAGGTTAGACATCAGACATTTACAAAACAAGACCTGTTTAAGGTTAGACATCAGACATTTACAAAACAAGACCTGTTTAAGGTTAAGACATCAGACATTTACAAAACAAGACCTGTTTAATGTTAGACATCAGACATTTACAAAACAAGACCTGTTTAATGTTAGACATCAGACATTTACAAAACAAGACCTGTTTAAGGTTATACATCAGACATTTACAAAACAAGACCTGTTTAAGGTTAGACATCAGACATTTACAAAACAAGACCTGTTTAAGGTTAGACATCAGACATTTACAAAACAAGACCTGTTTAATGTTAGACATCAGACATTTACAAAACAAGACCTGTTTAAGGTTAGACATCAGACATTTACAAAACAAGACCTGTTTAAGGTTAGACATCAGACATTTACAAAACAAGACCTGTTTAAGGTTAGACATCAGACATTTACAAAACAAGACCTGTTTAAGGTTAGACATTACATTTACATTTACATTTAAGTCATTTAGCAGACGCTCTTATCCAGAGCGACTTACAAATTGGTGCATTCACCTTATGACATCCAGTGGAACAGCCACTTTACAATAGTGCATCTAAATATTTTAAGGGGGGGGGGGTGAGAAGGATTACTTTATCCTATCCTAAGTATTCCTTAAAGAGATGGGGTTTCAGGTGTCTCCGGAAGGTGGTGATTGACTCCGCTGTCCTGGCGTCGTGAGGGAGTTTGTTCCACCATTGGGGAGCCAGAGCAGCGAACAGTTTTGACTGGGCTGAGCAGGAACTGTACTTCCTCAGTGGTAGGGAGGCGAGCAGGCCAGAGGTGGATGAACGCAGTGCCCTTATTTGGGTGTAGGGCCTGATTAGAGCCTGGAGGTACTGAGGTGCCGTTCCCCTCACAGCTCCGTAGGCAAGCACCATGGTCTTGTAGCGGATGAGAGCTTCAACTGGAAGCCAGTGGAGAGAGCGGAGGAGCGGGGTGACGTGAGAGAACTTGGGAAGGTTGAACACTAGACGGGCTGCGGCGTTCTGGATGAGTTGTAGGGGTTTAATGGCACAGGCATGGAGCCCAGCCAACAGCGAGTTGCAGTAATCCAGACGGGAGATAACAAGTGCCTGGATTAGGACCTGCGCCGCTTCCTGTGTGAGGCAGGGTCGTACTCTGCCTGATGTTGTAGAGCATGAACCTACAGGAACGGGCCACCTCCTTGATGTTAGTTGAGAACGACAGGGTGTTGTCCAGGATCACGCCAAGGTTCTTAGCGCTCTGGGAGGAGGACACAATGGAGTTGTCAACCGTGATGGCGAGATCATGGAACGGGCAGTCCTTCCCCGGGAGGAAGAGCAGCTCCGTCTTGCCGAAGTTCAGCTTGAGGTGGTGATCCGTCATCCACACTGATATGTCTGCCAGACATGCAGAGATGCGATTCGCCACCTGGTCATCAGAAGGGGGAAAGGAGAAGATTCATTGTGTGTCGTCTGCATAGCAATGATAGGAGAGACCATGTGAGGTTATGACAGAGCCAAGTGACTTGGTGTATAGCGAGAATAGGAGAGGGCCTAGAACAGAGCCCTGGGGGACACCAGTGGTGAGAGCGCGTGGTGAGGAGACAGATTCTCGCCACGCCACCTGGTAGGAGCGACCTGTCAGGTAGGATGCAATCCAAGCGTGGGCCGCGCCGGAGATGCCCAACTCGGAGAGGGTGGAGAGGAGGATCTGATGGTTCACAGTATCGAAGGCAGCCGATAGGTCTAGAAGGATGAGAGCAGAGGAGAGAGAGTTAGCTTTAGCGGTGCGGAGCGCCTCTGTGATACAGAGAAGAGCAGTCTCAGTTGAATGACTAGTCTTGAAACCTGACTGATTTGGATCAAGAAGGTCATTCTGAGAGAGATAGCGGGAGAGCTGACCAAGGACGGCACGTTCAAGAGTTTTGGAGAGAAAAGAAAGAAGGGATACTGGTCTGTAGTTGTTAACATCGGAGGGATCGAGTGTAGGTTTTTTCAGAAGGGGTGCAACTCTCTCTCTTGAAGATGGAAGGGACGTAGCCAGCGGTCAGGGATAAGTTGATGAGCGAGGTGAGGTAAGGGAGAAGGTCTCCGGAAATGGTTGGAGAAGAGAGGAGGGGATAGGGTCGAGCGGGCAGGTTGTTGGGCGGCCGGCCGTCACAAGACGCGAGATTTCATCTGGAGAGAGAGGGGAGAAAGAGGTCAGAGCACAGGGTAGGGCAGTGTGAGCAGAACCAGCGGTGTCGTTTGACTTAGCAAACGAGGATCGATGTCGTCAACCTTCTTTTCAAAATGGTTGACGAAGTCATCTGCAGAGAGGGAGGAGGGGGGAGGGGGAGGAGGATTCAGGAGGGAGGAGAAGGTGGCAAAGAGCTTCCTAGGGTTAGAGGCAGATGCTTGGAATTTAGAGTGGTAGAAAGTGGCTTTAGCAGCAGAGACAGAGGAGGAAAATGTAGAGAGGAGGGAGTGAAAGGATGCCAGGTCCGCAGGGAGGCGAGTTTTCCTCCATTTCCGCTCGGCTGCCCGGAGCCCTGTTCTGTGAGCTCGCAATGAGTCGTCAAGGCACGGAGCGGGAGGGGAGGACCGAGCCGGCCTGGAAGATAGGAGACATAGAGAGTCAAAGGATGCAGAAAGGGAGGAGAGGAGGGTTGAGGAGGCAGAATCAGGAGATAGGTTGGAGAAGGTTTGAGCAGAGGGAAGAGATGATAGTATGGAAGAGGAGAGAGTAGCGGGGGAGAGAGAGCGAAGGTTGGGACGGCGCGATACCATCCGAGTAGGGGCAGTGTGGGAAGTGTTGGATGAGAGCGAGAGGGAAAAGGATACAAGGTAGTGGTCGGAGACTTGGAGGGGAGTTGCAATGAGGTTAGTGGAAGAACAGCATCTAGTAAAGATGAGGTCGAGCGTATTGCCTGCCTTGTGAGTAGGGGGGAAGGTGAGAGGGTGAGGTCAAAAGAGGAGAGGAGTGGAAAGAAGGAGGCAGAGAGGAATGAGTCAAAGGTAGACGTGGGGAGGTTAAAGTCGCCCAGAACTGTGAGAGGTGAGCCGTCCTCAGGAAAGGAGCTTATCAATGCATCAAGCTCATTGATGAACTCTCCGAGGGACCTGGAGGGCGATAAATGATAAGGATGTTAAGCTTGAAAGGGCTGTGACAGCATGAAATTCAAAGGAGGCGATAGACAGATGGGTAAGGGGAGAAAGAGAGAATGACCACTTGGGAGAGATAAGGATCCCGATGCCACCACCCCGCTGACCAGAAGCTTTCGGGGTGTGCGAGAACACGTGGGCGGACGAAGAGAGAGCAGTAGGAGTAGCAGTGTTATCTGTGGTGATCCATGTTTCTGTCAGTGCCAAGAAGTCGAGGGACTGGAGGGAGGCATAGGCTGAGATGAACTCTGCCTTGTTGGCCGCAGATCGGCAGTTCCAGAGGCTACCGGAGACCTGGAACTCCACGTGGGTCGTGCGCGCTGGGACCACCAGATTAGGGTGGCAGCGGCCACGCGGTGTGGAGCGTTTGTATGGTCTGTGCAGAGAGGAGAGAACAGGGATAGACAGACACATAGTTGATAGGCTACAGAAGAGGCTACGCTAATGCAAGGAGATTGGAATGACAAGTGGACTACACGTCTCGAATGTTCAGAAAGTTAAGCTTACGTAGCAAGAATCTTATTGACTAAAATGAATAAAATGATACAGTACTGCTGAAGTAGGCTAGCTGGCAGTGGCTGCGTTGTTGACTTTGTAGGCTAGCTGGCAGTGGCTGCGTTGTTGACACTACACTAATCAAGTCGTTCCGTTGAGTGTAATAGTTTCTACAGTGCTGCTATTCGGGGGCTAGCTGGCTAGCTAGCAGTGTTGATTACGTTACGTTGCGTTAAAAGAACGACAATAGCTGGCTAGCTAACCTAAAAAATCGCTCTAGACTACACAATTATCTTTGATACACAGACGGCTATGTAGCTAGCTATGTAGCTAGCTACGATCAAACAAATCAAACCGTTGTGCTGTAAAGAAATGAAATGAAAAATGTGATACTACCTGTGGAGCGAAGCGGAATGCGACCGGGTTGTTGAGTGCGGAAGTTCTATTCAGTAGACGTTGGCTAGCTGTTGGCTAGCTAGCAGTGTCTCCTACGTTAAGGATGACAAATAGCTGGCTAGCTAACCTCGGTAAATTAAGATAATCACTCTAAGACTACACGCTCTAAACTACACAATTATCTTGGATACGAAGACAGCAAAGACAACTATGTAGCTAGCTAACACTACACTAATCAAGTCGTTCAGTTGAGTGTAATAGTTTCTACAGTGCTGCTATTCGGTAGACGGTGGACGTTTGCTAGCTGGCTAGCTGCTGGGCAGATAGCAGTGTAGACTATGTTAGGACGACGAAATACGAAGTTGCAATAGAAGTGCTGACTGTTTCACTTTGTTGTCCTCTTTCTTTTCCTTTTTCTTCTGTCCTTCTTTTGTCCTTATTTTGTCTTCCTTTCTTCTGTTAACTAGATATTTTTTGTTGTTATTCTTTGTAACTGCTTAGCAACAAGTAAACAATTCTGCTAGCAATTCAGCTAGCTAAGATAACTGTACAATTTTATGAAAAATAGTTAATTTTTCAAAAGCCTGTCTTTTTTGGTTTGTTCCTTGTTTTGTCTTCTATTGAGTCTTGCAGTTTTCTCTTGATTATTTCGATGTACTTCACTCTAAAAAAAAACATTTAAACCTCAATATATACATATAGACATGAAAGGTGGATTATTGTTCTCCTGTTCAGCGAGGCAGCTCATTCAAGGAAATATATTATTGGAGTAGGTTTACCCTTCCCCACCCTCTCTCCCCTTTCCCCTTTCCCTTCCCACCTCTCTCTCCTCTCCTCTCCTCTCCCCTTTCCCTTCCCACCTCTCTCTCCTCTCCTCTCCCCTTTCCCTTCCCACCTCTCTCTCCTCTCCTCTCCCCTTTCCCTTCCCACCTCTTTCTCCTCTCCTCTCCCCTTTCCCTTCCCACCTCTCTCTCCTCTCCTCTCCCCTTTCCCTTCCCACCTCTCTCTCCTCTCCTCTCCCCTTTCCCTTGCCACCCCTCTCTCCTCTCCCCTTTCCCTTGCCACCCCTCTCTCCTCTCCTCTCCTCTCCCATTTCCCTTGCCACCCCTCTCTCCTCTCCTGTCCTCTCCCCTTTCCCTTGCCACCCCTCTCTCCTCTCCTCTCCCATTTCCCTTGCCACCCCTCTCTCCTCTCCCCTCCTCTCCCCTTTCCCTTGCCACCCCTCTCTCCTCTCCCCTTTCCCTTTCCACCCCTCTCTCCTCTCCTCTCCCCTTTCCCTTTCCACCCCTCTCTCCTCTCCTCTCCCCTTTCCCTTCCCCACCCTCTCTCCTCTCCCCTTTCCCTTCCCACCCTCTCTCCTCTCCCCTTTCCCTTTCCACCCCTCTTTCCTCACCCCTTTCCCTTTCCCTTTCCACCCCTTTCTCCTCTCCTCTCCCCTTTCCCTTCCTCACCCTCTCTCCTCTCCTCTCCCCTTTCCACCCTCTCTCCTCTCCTCTCCTCTCCTCTCCCATTTCCCTTGCCACCCCTCTCTCCTCTCCCCTTTCCCTTCCCCACCCTCTCTCCTCTCCTCTCCCCTTTCCCTTCCCACCCTCTCTCCCTCTCCTCTCTCTCTCCCCTTTCCCTTTCCACCCCTCTCTCCTCTCCTCTCCCCTTTCCCTTTCCACCCCTCTCTCCTCTCCTCTCTTCTGCCATTTCCCTTTCCACCCCTCTCTCCTCTCCTCTCCCCTTTCCCTTCCCACCTCTCTCTCCTCTCCTCTCCTCTCCCCTTCCCTTTCCACCCCTCTCTCCTCTCCTCTCCCCTTTCCCTTCCCACCCCTCTCTCCTCTCCCCTTTCCCTTCCCACCCCTCTCTCCTCTCGCCTTTCCCTTGCCACCCCTCTCTCCTCTCCTCTCCCCTTTCCCTTCCCACCTCTCTCTCCTCTCCTCTCCTCTCCTCTCCCCTTTCCCTTCCCACCCTCTCTCCTCTCCCCCCTTTCCCTTCCCTCCCCTCTCTCCTCTCCTCTCCCCCTTTCCCTTCCCACCCCTCTCTCCTCTCCTCCCCACTTTCCCTTCCCACCCCTCTCTCCTCTCCCCTTTCCCTTCCCCACCCTCTCTCCTCTCCTCTCCCCTTTCCCTTCCCACCCTCTCTCCTCTCCTCTCCTCTCCCCTTTCCCTTTCCACCCCTCTTTCCTCACCCCTTTCCCTTTCCCTTTCCACCCCTCTCTCCTCTCCTCTCCCCTTTCCCTTCCTCACCCTCTCTCCTCTCCCCTTTCCCTTGCCACCCCTCTCTCCTCTCCTCTCCCCTTTCCCTTCCCACCTCTCTCTCCTCTCCTCTCCCCTTTCCCTTCCCACCCCTCTCTCCTCTCCCCTTTCCCTTCCCACCCCTCTCTCCTCTCCTCTCCCCTTTCCCTTCCCACCCCCCTCTCCTCTCCTCTCCCCTTTCCCTTCCCACCTCTCTCTCCTCTCCTCTCCCCTTTCCCTTCCCACCTCTCATCTCCTCTCCCCTTTCCCTTCCCACCCCTCTCTCCTCTCCCCTTTCCCTTGCTACCCCTCTCTCCTCTCCTCTCCTCTCCCCTTTCCCTTCCCACCCCTCTCTCCTCTCCTCTCCCCTTTCCCTTCCCACCTCTCTCTCCTCTCCCCTTTCCCTTCCCACCTCTCTCCCCTCTCCTCTCCCCTTTCCCTTCCCACCTCTCTCTCCTCTCCTCTCCCCTTTCCCTTGCCACCCCTCTCTCCTCTCCTCTCCCCTTTCCCTTCCCACCTCTCTCTCCTCTCCTCTCCCCTTTCCCTTCCCACCTCTCTCTCCTCTCCTCTCCCCTTTCCCTTCCCACCCCTCTCTCCTCTCCTCTCCCCTTTCCCTTCCCACCTCTCTCTCTCCTCTCCCCTTTCCCTTGCTACCCCTCTCTCCTCTCCTCTCCCCCTTCACTTCCCACCTCTCTCTCCTCTCCTCACACTTTCCCTTCCCACCCCTCTCTCTCCTCCCCTTTCCCTTGCCACCCTCTCTCTCCTCCTCTCCCCTTTCCCTTCCCACCCCTCTCTCTCCTCTTCTCTCCCCTTTCCCTTCCCACCTCTCTCTCCTCTCCTCTCCCTTTCTCCCCTGCCACCCCTCTCTCTCTCCTCTCCCCTTTCCCTTCCCCCCTCTCTCTCCTCTCCTCTCCCCTTTCCCTTCCCACCCCTCTCTCCTCTCCCTCCCGTTTCCCTTCCCACCCCTCTTTCTCTCCTCTCCCTTCCCCCACCTCTCTCCCCTCTCCTCTCCCCTTTCCCTTCCCACCCCTCTCTCTCCTCCCCCTTTCCCTTGCCACCCTCTCTCTCCTCTCCTCTCCCCTTTCCCTTCCCACCTCTCTCTCCTCTCCTCTCCCCTTTCCCTTCCCACCTCTCTTTCATCTCCTCTCCCCTTTCCCTTGCCACCCCTCTCTCCTCTCCTCTCCCCTTTCCCTTCCCACCTCTCTCTCCTCTCCTCTCCCCTTTCCATTTACATACATTTACATTACATTTAAGTCATTTAGCAGACGCTCTTATCCAGAGCGACTTACAAATTGGTGCATTCACCTTATGACATCCAGTGGGACAGTCACTTAACAATAGTGCATCTAAAACTTAGGGGGGTGGGGTGAGAGGGATTACTTAACCTATCCTAGGTATTCCTTAAAGAGGTGGGGTTTCAGGTCTCTCTCTCCTCTCCCCTGTCCCCTTTCCCTTCCCACCCCTCTCTCCTCTCCTCTCCCCTTTCCACCCCTCTATCCTCTCCTCTCCCCTTTCCACCCCTCTCTCCTCTCCCTCTCCAATTCCCCTCCTCATTACTCCCACAACTGACACTTCCCCCCTTTCCCACCTGCCTTCCATCCTCTCTGTGGACCTATCACAGAGGGTCTCAGTTAGCACACCTATGTCGGCCAGCCCCTCACCCCCTCATCCCCTCATCCCCTCACCCCCTCATCCCCTCATCTCCACATCGCCTGGCCCCAACAACAAGCTTGACTTCACTGGCTGAATTTATTGTCATTGTTTTTGGTTGTGTGACAGAGCACAAAGGAAAGTACCTCCAGATGGTTTGTGCCTCCAGATGGTTTGTTTACCCTGTGTGTGTGTGTGTGTGTGTGTGTGTGTGTGTGTGTGTGTGTGTGTGTGTGTGTGTGTGTGTGTGTGTGTGTGTGTGTGTGTGTGTGTGTGTGTGTGTGTGTGTGTGTGTGTGTGTGTGTGTGTGTGTGTGTGTTAGGGTTAAGTTTTCCTGCCCTCTGATTCACAGCACTGTATATGAGTTCTGATGGGAAGAGACAGCTTTCCCACGCAGTTAATTAACGGGCCCATGAATCACACACACACACCTTGTTTTGTGTTTCCTCTGTAGGGTTAGGGACCAACATATTACGTGATGGATATCCTCACTGCATGAAGAGACACACACACTGGACACGTGTGTGGAGGACTGGGAAACAGCTCTGAAATACAAGCTCCTAAAGGAAACAGCAGACGGAACACACAATCAGAGCTGACATGTGGAGGAAACAGGAAAAGCCTACTCCAGGGTTTTTGTGCACGTGTTAGTGCATAGGTCACAGGAAGCCTACTCCAGGGTTTTTGTGTGCGTGTTAGGGCATAGGTCACAGGAAAAGCCTACTCCAGGGTGTTTGTGTGCGTGTTAGGGCATAGGTCACAGGGAAAGCCTACTCCAGGGTGTTTGTGTGTGTGTTAGGGCATAGGGCACAGGGAAAGCCTACTCCAGGGTGTTTCTGTGCATGTTAGGGCATAGGTCACAGGAAGCCTACTCCAGGGTTTTTGTGCACATGTTAGTGCATAGGTCACAGGAAGCCTACTCCCGGGTTTTTGTGCACGTGTTAGTGCATAGGGCACAGGGAAAGCCTACTCCAGGGAAGGTGTGTGTGATTGATATGAGATGTGTTCTGTGAGCAGAAGCACTCATAAGATCCCACATTAATGTTACACTTACTACGAGAAAGAGCGAGAGAGGTGGTAGGAATTAGGGCTTAGGTTCTAGGGAGGGAGAGAGAAAGAGGTAGAGTAGTGGTAGGAATTAGGGCTTAGGTTCTAGGGAGGTAGAGAGAGGTAGAGTAGTGGTAGGAATTAGAGCTTAGGTTCTATAGAGGTAGAGAGAGGTAGAGTAGTGGTAGGAATTAGGGCTTAGGTTCTAGGGAGGTAGAGAGAGGTAGAGTAGTGGTAGGAATTAGGGCTTAGGTTCTAGGGAGGTAGAGAGAGGTAGAGTAGTGGTAGGAATTAGGGCTTAGGTTCTAGGGACATAGAGAGAGGTAGAGTAGTGGTAAGAATTAGGGCTTAGGTTCTAGGGAGGTAGAGAGAGGTAGAGTAGTGGTAGGAATTAGGGCTTAGGTTCTAGGGAGGTAGAGAGAGGTAGAGTAGTGGTAGGAATTAGGGCTTAGGTTCTTGGGAGGTAGAGGTAGAGTAGTGGTAGGAATTAGGGCTTAGGTCCTAGGGACATAGAGAGAGGTAGAGTAGTGGTAGGAATTAGGGCTTAGGTTCTAGGGACATAGAGAGAGGTAGAGTAGTGGTAGGAATTAGGGCTTAGGTCCTAGGGACATAGAGAGAGGTAGAGTAGTGGTAGGAATTAGGTCTTATGTTCTAGGGAGGTAGAGAGAGGTAGAGTAGTGGTAGGAATTAGGGCTTAGGTTCTAGGGACATAGAGAGAGGTAGAGTAGTGGTAGGAATTAGGGCTTAGGTTCTAGGGAGGTAGAGAGAGGTAGAGTAGTGGTAGGAATTAGGGCTTAGGTCCTAGGGACATAGAGAGAGGTAGAGTAGTGGTAGGAATTAGGGCTTAGGTTCTAGGGACATAGAGAGAGGTAGAGTAGTGGTAGGAATTAGGGCTTAGGTTCTAGGGACATAGAGGTAGAGTAGTGGTAGGAATTAGGGCTTACTATAGAGAGAGGTAGAGTAGTGGTAGGAATTAGGGCTTAGGTTCTAGGGACATAGAGAGAGGTTCTGGTAGGAATTAGGGCTTAGGGGACATAGAGAGAGGTAGAGTAGTGGTAGGAATTAGGGCTTAGGTTCTAGGGAGGTAGAGAGAGGTAGAGTAGTGGTAGGAATTAGGGCTTAGGTTCTAGGGACATAGAGAGAGGTAGAGTAGTGGTAGGAATTAGGGCTTAGGTTCTAGGGAGGTAGAGAGAGGTAGAGTAGTGGTAGGAATTAGGGCTTAGGTTCTAGGGACATAGAGAGAGGTAGAGTAGTGGTAGGAATTAGGGCTTAGGTTCTAGGGAGGTAGAGAGAGGTAGAGTAGTGGTAGGAATTAGGGCTTAGGTCCTAGGGACATAGAGAGAGGTAGAGTAGTGGTAGGAATTAGGGCTTAGGTTCTAGGGACATAGAGAGAGGTAGAGTAGTGGTAGGAATTAGGGCTTAGGTTCTAGGGACATAGAAAGAGGTAGAGTAGTGGTAGGAATTAGGGCTTAGGTTCTAGGGACATAGAGGTAGAGTAGTGGTAGGAATTAGGGCTTAGGTTCTAGGGAGGTAGAGAGAGGTAGAGTAGTGGTAGGAATTAGGGCTTAGGTTCTAGGGACATAGAGAGAGGTAGAGTAGTGGTAGGAATTAGGGCTTAGGTTCTAGGGACATAGAGAGAGGTAGAGTAGTGGTAGGAATTAGGGCTTAGGTTCTAGGGAGGTAGAGAGAGGTAGAGTAGTGGTAGGAATTAGGGCTTAGGTTCTAGGGACATAGAGAGAGGTAGAGTAGTGGTAGGAATTAGGGCTTAGGTTCTAGGGAGGTAGAGAGAGGTAGAGTAGTGGTAGGAATTAGGGCTTAGGTTGTAGGGACATAGAGAGAGGTAGAGTAGTGGTAGGAATTAGGGCTTAGGTTCTAGGGACATAGAGAGAGGTAGAGTAGTGGTAGGAATTAGGTCTTAGGTTCTAGGGAGGTAGAGAGAGGTAGAGTAGTGGTAGGAATTAGGGTTTAGGTTCTTGGGAGGTAGAGAGAGGTAGAGTAGTGGTAGGAATTAGGGCTTAGGTTCTAGGGACATAGAGAGAGGTAGAGTAGTGGTAGGAATTAGGTCTTAGGTTCTTGGGAGGTAGAGAGAGGTAGAGTAGTGGTAGGAATTAGGGCTTAGGTTCTAGGGAGCTGCTGTTCTGCTAATTCTATCCTCTGCATTTTACACTTCATTGAACCTGATTTCTCCTAGTGAACACTGGTGCTGTTTGGAAGGGAAGAATGATAACACACAATGATAACACCCTGTGTCTCCTTCAGACCCATGATGCCTATGGGGGATAGAGTGGTTGGAAGTGAGAGGTAAGGGGATAGGGGTAGGAAGTCAATTTTTAGCATGCTGGGTGTGGTGCTGTAACTCTGAAGGTCAAGTGATTGATGCTCCAACAGAGCTGATCCATTGATCAGAGAGACTGAAATAGTCTGACCCCTCTCCTCCACTTCCTTTACGACACACACACACACACATACACACACACACACTCCCTTAGGACCCGTGGTGCACCGATCAGAAGTCTGTCTGCCCTCATTGATCCCACTATTGACAGGAAGTCAGGTTATAGCATGTATATGTGTATTTTTCTTTAAGTGTGTGTGTTAGGATAGAGGCCTATTTTCTTACGGTGGAGCACCAACAGTTCAGATGGAATCAGGGGGTGATGATGAAGATTGGATCCAGAGTTTGTATTTACAGGAATGTAAAGATTAAAAATAAAAAGTTTAAATAGCTGACAAAACTAATGAACTTAACAAAAATAATAAACTTAGGCCTTAGCCCAAAAACATCGGAAAATGGAAGAGCTAAAGTAACACCTGAAGTATTATTATTATAATTATTATTATTACTATATTAAGTAAAGGAAGCAAACAGGCCTAACTGACCTTGTCCAATAAGAAACCCTTGTTTTCTTTGCAAAACCTTTTGCTACGTGTGCACTAATGACTACAGAGTCTGGGCATCCTAAAAGAACTTAACCTTAGCATAAACCATTAACACCTTTAAATAGGTACGGTGATAATACACTGAAATGGCAATGTTACGTGTGCACTAATGACTATCAATCAATCAAATGTATTTGTAAATCCCTTCTTACATCACCTGATGTCACAAAGTGCTGTACTGAAACCCAGCCTAAAACCCCAAACAGCAAGCAATGCATGTGTAGAAGCACGGTGGCTAGGAAAACTCCCTAGAAAGGCTGGTACCTAGGAAGAAAACTATAGAGGAACCAGGCTATGCGGGGCGGCCATTCCTCTTCTGGCTGTGCCGGGTGGAGATTATAACAGAACATGGCCAACATGTTCAAATGTTCATAGATGACCAGCAGGGTCAGATGATACTAATAATCACAGTGGTAGTAGAGGATGCAACAGGTCAGCACCTCAGGAGTAATTGTCAGTTGGCTTTTCGTAGCCGATCATTCAGAGTATCTCTAACGCACCTGCTGTCTCTAGAGTGTTGAAAGCAGCAGGTCTGTGACAAGGTAGCACGTCCGGTGAACAGGTCAGGGTTCCATAACCGCAGGCAGAACAGTTGAAACTGGACCAGCAGCACGAATAGGTGAACTGGGGACTGCAAGGAGTCATCAGGCCAGGTAGTCCTGAGGCATGGTCCGTCCTATGGCTCAGGTCCTCCAAGAGAGAGAGAGAGAGAGAGAGAGAGAGAGAGAGAGAGAGAGAGAGAGAGAGAGAGAGAGAGAGAGAGAGAGAGAAAGAGAGAGAGAGAGAGAAAAGGGAGAGAGAATTAGAAAGAGCATACTTAAATTCACACAGGACACCGGATAAGAGAGGAGAAATACTCCAGATATAACAGACTGACCCTAGCCCCCCGACACAAACTATCGCAGCATAAATACTGGAGGCTAAGACTCGAGGGGTCGGAAGATACTGTGGCCCCATCCAACGATAGCCCCGGACAGGGCCAAACAGGCAGGATATAACCCCACCCACTTTGCCAAAGCACAGCCCCACACCACTAGAGAGATATTTTCAACCACCAACCTCCTATCCTGAGACAAGACATAGTTTAGCCCACGAAGATCTCCCCCACAGCACAAACCTGAGGGAGGGCACCAACCCGGACAACCCACTCAAGTGAAGCACCCCTCCTAGGGACGGCATGTAAGAGTACCAGTAAGCCAATGACTTAGCCCCCGTAATAGAGTTTGAGGCAGAGAATCCCAGTGGAGAGAGGGGAACTGGCCAGGCAGAGACAGCAAGGGCGATTCGTTGCTCCAGTGCCTTTCCGTTCACCTTCACACTCCTGGACCAGACTATATTCAATCATAGGACCTACTGAAGAGATGAGTCTTCAATAAAGACTTAAAGTTTGAGATTGAGTCTGCAACTCTCACATGGATAGGCAGACCATTCTATAAAAATGGAGCTCTATAGGAGAAAGCCCTGCCTCCAGCTGTTTGTTTAGAAATTCTAGGGGCAGTAAGGAGGCCTGTGTCTTGTGACCATAGCGTATATATAGGTATGTACGGGAGGACTAAATCTGAAAGATATGTAGGAGCAAGCCCATGGAATGCTTTGTAGGTTAGCAGTAAAACATTGAAATCAGCTCTAGCCTTAACAGGAAGCCAGTGTAGAGAGGCTAGCACTGGAGTAATGTGATCAACTTTTGGGGTTCTAGTCAAGATTCTAGCAGATTCTGTTTAGCACTAACTGAAGTTTATTTAGTGATTTAACCAGGTAGCCGGAAAGTAGAGCACTGCAGTAGTCTAATCTAGAAGTGACCAAAGCATGGATACATTTTTCTGCATAATTTTTGGACAGAAAGTTTCTAATTTTTGCAATGTTACATAGATGGTAAAAAGCTGTCCTTGAAACTGTCTTGATATGTTCGTCAAAAGGGAGATCAGGGTCCAGAGTAGCGCCGAGGTTCTTCACAGTTTTATTTGAGACGACTGTACAACCACCAAGATTAATTGTCAGATTCAACAGAAGATCTCTTTGTTTCTTGGGACCTAGAACTAGTGCCTCTGTTTGTCCGAGGTTTAAAAGTAGAACATTTTCCTCAATAAGTTGGAACAATAGGATGATAGAGCAGCAGTGAGGGCTCTTCGATACTGCACGGTACTGTCTTTCCAAGCTAGTCGGAAGACTTCCAGTTTGGTGTAGCGCCATTTCTGTTCCAATATTCTGGAAGCTTGCTTCAGAGCCTTGGTATTTTCTGTATACCAGGGAGCTAGTTTCTTATGACAAATGTTTTTAGTTTTTAGGGGTGTGACTGCATCTAAGATATTACGCAAGGTTAAATTGAGTTCCTCAGTTAGGTGGTTAACAGATTTTTGTACTCTGACGTCCTTAGGTAGGTGTAGGGAGTCTGGAAGAGCATCTAGCATCTATTTTATTCTTTGTTTTAGTATGGTCAGGGCGTGAGTTGGGGTGGGCAGTCTATGTTTGTTTTTCTATGTTGGTTTTTTGTGTTCGGCCTAGTATGGTTCTCAATCAGAGGCAGGCGTCGTTTGTTGTCTCTGATTGAGAATCATACTTAGGTAGCCTGAGTTTCACTTTGGGTTTGTAGGTGTTTGTTTTCCATGTGAGTGTTTGGTCCACACGGTATTGTTTTAGTTTTAGTTTTGTTCACATCGTTTATTGTTTTGTATTTCAGTGTTCAGTTCGTTCCATTAAATATTACATCATGAACACTTACCACGCTGCGCATTGGGTTGTCCGAGAATTTATAGCACGGCTTTTGATGATCCTTGGTTGGGGTCTAAGTAGATTATTTGTTGCTATTGCAAACTTAATAAAATGGTGGTCCGATAGCCCAGGATTATGAGGAAAAACATTAATTAAGATCCACAACATTTATTCCACGGGACAAAACTAGGCCCAGAGCATGACTGTGGCAGTGAGCAGGTCCGGAGACATGTTGGATGAAATCCACTGAGTTGATGATGGCTCTGAAAGCCCTTTGGAGTGGGTCTGTGGACTTTTTCATGTGAATATTAAATTCACCAAAAATTTGAATATTATCTGCCATGACTACAAGATTCAATAGGAATTCCCTCAATGAGGAACGCTGTATATGGTCCAGGAGACCTGTAAACAGTAGCTATAAAAGGTGATTGAGTAGGCTGCATAGATTTCATGACTAGAAGCTCAAAAGACGAAAATTTACATTTTTATCGTAAATGTTAGCAACACCTCCGCCTTTGCAGGATGCGTGGGGGATATGGTCACTACTGTAACCAGGAGGAGAGGCCTCATTTAACACAGTAAATTCATTAGGCTCCAGCCATGTTTCAGTCAGGCCAATCACATTAAGATTATGATCAGTGATTAGTTCATTGACTATAACTGCCTTGGAAGTGAGGGATCTAACATTAAGTAGCCCTATTTTGAGATGTGAGGTATCACAATCTCTTTCAATAATGACAGGAATGGAAGAGGTCTTTATTCCAGTGAGATTGCTAAGGTGAACACTGCTTGTTTAGTTTTGCCCAACCTAGATCAAGGCACAGACACGGTCTCAATGGGGATAGCTGAGCTGACTACACTGACTGTGCTAGTGGCAGACTCCACTAAGCTGGCAGGCTGGCTAACAGCTTGCTGCCTGGCCTGCACCCTATTTCATTGTGGAGCTAGAGGAGTTAGAGCCCTCTCTATATTGGTAGATAAGATGAGAGCACTCCTCCAGCTAGGATGGAGTCCACCACTCCTCAGCAGGCCAGGCTTGGTCCTGTTTGTGAGTGAGTCCCAGAAAGAGGGCAAATTATCTACAAATTCTATATTTGGGAGGGCAGAAAACAGTTTTCAACCAGCGAATGAGTTGTGAGACTTTGCTGTAGAGCTCATCACTCCCCCTAACTGGGAGGGGGCCAGAGACAATTACTACAGCATGGCCACCCTAAAAGGACTTAACCTTTGCTGTAGAGCTCATCACTCCCCCTAACTGGGAGGGGGCCAGAGACAATTACTACAGCATGGCCACCCTAAAAGGACTTAACCTTTGCTGTAGAGCTCATCACTCCCCTAACTGGGAGGGGGCCAGAGACAATTACTACAGCATGGCCACCCTAAAAGGACTTAACCTTTGCTGTAGAGCTCATCACTCCCCCTAACTGGGAGGGGGCCAGAGACAATTACTACAGCATGGCCACCCTAAAAGGACTTAACCTTTGCTGTAGAGCTCATCACTCCCCCTAACTGGGAGGGGGCCAGAGACAATTACTACAGCATGGCCACCCTAAAAGGACTTAACCTTTGCTGACATAAACCACTAACACCTTTAAACAGGTACGGTGATAATACACTGGAATAGCAATAGGCTACTATTGCACATGTACACTAACAACGGACAATACTTACAAACAATACGGACAAACTTGTTGTGAAAACAAATATCTAATTTGCATAAACATTAGCGTTTACAATAAACAATATACATTTGTCAGCAGTACTTGATGGGCGAAACACAGGAGAGCTCATTAAAGTGGTCACCTGTCACAAAAACAGTTGGAAAAACCAAATGAGCACAACCTGTGGCTAAATCCGAGAACCTTCTCGTGAGCTTTTGGTTTCACCTAATATCTATGAGGTGGTGAGGGGAACACGGTGCCGTTTCAAACTAAATAAATAGAAAGCTAAACATTTCTAAATTCATGATATGATTACTATATTCTTGATATTATATGAAATACACTGGCATGTTCTTGCAAAGCATAATGTTTGGTGGAATTAGCCATCAGAGAGATCAGAGAGATCGTTCAAGTCGAAATTGGATGTCTATCCATGTCCTGACAGCCGGGAAATGTGTTCAGAACCATCCACTAGGGGCAACAGTGAGTGTAATCCCATGACTCTGGATCAGAAGGTTCCGTGTTGATACCAGTTGTGGGCACTGTTTTTTTTCTCTTTTTTTTTCTGTCCCAACTCCTTACCTTAACCATTTGGAATGAGTGCCGAAACTTAACCCTTAACTTTTACATTTGAGGTTTGGAGAATGGAACGTAACAGTAGCAGGAGCAACAAAAACACTTTTACATTTGAGGTTTGGAGAATGGAACGTAACAGTAGCAGGAGCAACAAAAACACTTATACATTTGAGGTTTGGAGAATGGAACGTAACAGTAGCAGGAGCAACAAAAACACTTTTACATTTGAGGTTTGGAGAATGGAACGTAACAGGGTAGCAGGAGCAACAAAAACACTTTTACATTTGAGGTTTGGAGAATGGAACGTAACAGTAGCAGGAGCAACAAAAACACTTATACATTTGAGGTTTGGAGAATGGAACGTAACAGTAGCAGGAGCAACAAAAACACTTATACATTTGAGGTTTGGAGAATGGAACGTAACAGTAGCAGGAGCAACAAAAACACTTATACATTTGAGGTTTGGAGAATGGAATGTAACAGTAGCAGGAGCAACAAAAACACTTATACATTTGAGGTTTGGAGAATGGAACGTAACAGTAGCAGGAGCAACAAAAACACTTTTACATTTGAGGTTTGGAGAATGGAACGTAACAGGGTAGCAGGAGCAACAAAAACACTTTTACATTTGAGGTTTGGAGAATGGAACGTAACAGTAGCAGGAGCAACAAAAACACTTTTACATTTGAGGTTTGGAGAATGGAACGTAACAGGGTAGCAGGAGCAACAAAAACACTTTTACATTTGAGGTTTGGAGAATGGAACGTAACAGTAGCAGGAGCAACAAAAACACTTACATTTGAGGTATGGAGAATGGAATGTAACAGGGTAGCAGGAGCAACAAAAACACTTTTACATTTGAGGTTTGGAGAATGGAACGTAACAGGGGAGCAACAAAAACACTTATACATAGCAGGAGCAACAAAAACACTTTTACATTTGAGGTTTGGAGAATGGAATGAACAGTAACAGTTTGAGCAGGAGCAACAAAAACACTTATACATTTGAGGTTTGGAGAATGGAACGTAACAGTAGCAGGAGCAACAAAAACACTTACATTTGAGGTATGGAGAATGGAATGTAACAGGGTAGCAGGAGCAACAAAAACACTTTTACATTTGAGGTTTGGAGAATGGAACGTAACAGTAGCAGGAGCAACAAAAACACTTTTACATTTGAGGTTTGGAGAATGGAACGTAACAGTAGCAGGAGCAACAAAAACACTTATACATTTGAGGTTTGGAGAATGGAACGTAACAGGGTAGCAGGAGCAACAAAAACACTTTTACATTTGAGGTTTGGAGAATGGAATGTAACAGTAGCAGGAGCAACAAAAACACTTTTACATTTGAGGTTTGGAGAATGGAACGTAACAGTAGCAGGAGCAACAAAAACACTTATACATTTGAGGTTTGGAGAATGGAACGTAACAGTAGCAGGAGCAACAAAAACACTTATACATTTGAGGTTTGGAGAATGTGGATGGAAATCTAAGACTGAGAGCTTGTTGTAGTGATACTCAGGTTAAAGATATCCTACAGTACTCTTGTGTACTTTTTTAGCCAGTAGTTCTCAAAAAGTAGCACTCAAAAAGTGGTGCCCCAAAATTGCAAACCATGTCAAATATATATAGACATGTGCACCATGTCATGGCTCTCTCTCTATTGTGTCTACTGAGAGGTAGGGGCCTACCCTGAAATGTTATTGGAATACTCAAGGCAGGCCTCTTTCAAGTTGTCACTCAAATGTGAGGGGCGGAAGCTCATTGGATAGAACTCAAATTGCTAGGGGCTGGCCCACGTGGGGGAAATGAAGGGGAAATTGTGCAGCACAGCTTCAAGAAGAAAATATTTAAAACTAGGGATTTCGTGGCTAATTAAGGTAAGTCAGTAATTCTGCTCATAGATTATGCATGTATGAACTACACATTGACACAATACTTTTTTATTTGCCAAAGTACAGGAGCATGTCTTTAATGTTGATACCAAACAATCATTCTGTTTGTGTGGGGAGAATTGGAGGTAACGTTCCGTAGATGGTCCCATAGAGAAGTCAAATCTGAACATTCCAAATAAGACAGTTTAGTCATCACATCTGTACGCAAAACATCCATTAAATGATTAAAGTAATTGTCTTAGAGGCCAAAAATAAATGGAGAACATTCACAGCCGAAGAATCTTCAATTTTATATTCATCCACTTTCTATCTGTCATGTTTCTGGATGGCGTGAGGACGTCGTCATGGCTCGTCAGGGCTAAGTGTGCACTGAGTGCTAGTACGCAGGTGTCAATGGGCTCTGTAAAACCGGAACCAGAGAGATGGCAACTACCACGAAACGGTGTATTGTCACGCCTTGGTCATTGTATTTTGTGTTTTTGTTATATGTTTGGGTAGGCCAGGGTGTGACATGGGTTTATATGTTGTGTTTCGTATTGGGGTTTGTATTATTTGGGATCACGGCTGATTAGGGGTGTGGTATAGGCTTGGCTGCCTGAGGCGATTCTCAATTAGAGTCAGGTGCTTATCGTTGTCTCTGATTGGGAACCGTATTTAGGTAGCCTGAGTTCGCTTTGTATTTCGTGGGTGTTTGTTCCTGTCTCTGTGTTGTAGTCACCAGATAGGCTGTAATTAGTTTCACGTTCCGTTCTGTTGTTTTTGTAGTTAGTATTCAGTTATTTCATGTACCGCGTTCTGTCATTAAAGTCATGAGTAACCAACACGCTGCATTTCGGTCCGACTCTCTTCTTTCAACAGACGAACGCCGTTACATGTATGCTAACTTGAGTAGATTACGTTAAAAACAATGGCCATCCATCTTGAACACTGTCTCCAGTTAATTTATGGGTCAAATGCATATTGATCAGGCCACACCCACCAAACAGCAGTGGTGTAAAGTACTTAAGTTAAATACTTTAAAGTATTACTTACGTTGTTTCTGTACTTTACATTACTATTTATATTTTTGGCAACTTCTACTTTTACTTCACTACATTCCTAAAGAAAATAATGTACTTTTCTACTCCATACATTTTCCCTGACACCCAAAAGTACTCATTACATTTTGACAGGAAAATTATGCAATTCACACACTGATCAAAATAACTTCCCTGGTCATCTCCACTGCCTCTGATCTGGCGGACTGACTAAACACAAATACTTCGTTTGTAAATGATGTCTGAATGTGCCCCTGGCTATCCGTCAATAAAAAGAAAACAAGAAAAATTGTTCTGTCTGGTTGGCTTAATATAAGGAAGTTGAAATTATTTACACTTTTAATACTTAAGTTCATTTTAGCAATTCCATTTAGTTTTGATACTTAAGTATATTCAAAACCAAATACTTTTAGACTTTAACTCAAATAATATTTTACTGGGTGATTTTCAGTTTTACTTGAGTAATTTTCTATTAAGGTATCTTTACTTTTACTGAAGTATGACAATTGAGTACTTTATCTGTCACGACTTCCTCCGAAGTCGGTCCCTCTCCTTGTTCGGCGACGTTCGGTGGTCGACATCACCGGTCTTCTAGCCATTGCCGATCCACCTTTCATTTTCCATTTGTTTTGTCTTATCTTCCCACACACCTGGTTTCAATACCATCAATTCCATGTTGTGTTTTTAACCCTCTGTTCCCCCCATGTCCTTGTCCGGTATTGTTAATTGTAAGTGCTTGTGCACGTTATGTCTGGTGTGCGTCGTGTTTTGTACCCATTCATTGATTGTTCTGGTTTCCGGTTGGTTTTTATTATTAAACTGCGCTGTTGGAAACACAGTTTTTGCTCTCCTGCGTCTGACTTCTCTGCCGCCAGTACGCACCCCTTACAGTATCATTCAGTACAAACCGTCACCCAACGTAGCAAATGTTGACATGAACTGAACGTACCCATGGTCACAGTAGTTACATCCCAATCTCTTCTTCCTCCTGAAGTGTGCACTCGTGACTTGTTCACTACTCCCGACAAATCTAAAATCAGTGAAGGGGGAAGAGAGGAAGAGGCAGAGAGGGAGCACACAAGAGATAGGCAAGGGTGTTGGTGGTATGGTTCAGGTCATCTGGAGCGTTGACTCCCCTTAGAGAAGGTAGCCTCGTGGTATGAGGGTTGGGCCAGTGACCCGAAAGGTTGCTAGATTGAATCCCTGAGTTTACAAGGTAAAAAAGAAAAATGTCGTTCTGCCCCTGAACAAGGCAGTTAACATGCTGTTCCCCGGTAGGCTGTCATTGTAAATAAGAATTTGTTCTTAACTGACATGCCTAGTTAAATAAATGTTAAATGAAAAAAGAGAACACCCCCCCCCGCCACACACACTCTCATGGGGAATCAGACATTGTGCATACATAATATTTGCTATAACCTCAAAATACTGGATGAGAGACAGCTATAGAGGGAGAGAGAGAGACAGCGATAGAGGGAGAGAGAGAGACAGCGATAGAGGGAGAGAGAAGAGACAGCGATAGAGGGAGAGAGAAGAGACAGCGATAGAGGGAGAGAGAAGAGACAGCGATAGAGGGAGAGAGAAGAGACAGCGATAGAGGGAGAGAGAGAGACAGCGATAGAGGGAGAGAGAGAGAGACAGCGATAGAGGGAGAGAGAGAAGAGACAGCGATAGAGGGAGAGAGAAGAGACAGCGATAGAGGGAGAGAGAAGAGACAGCGATAGAGGGAGAGAGAAGAGACAGCGATAGAGGGAGAGAGAAGAGACAGCGATAGAGGGAGAGAGAAGAGACAGCAATAGAGGGAGAGAGAAGAGACAGCGATAGAGGGAGAGAGAGAGAGAACTATGGGAAATAAAAGACAGAAGGAAGGCATAGTAAAATCAAAATCAAATCAAATCAAATGTATTTATATAGCCCTTCGTACATCAGCTGATATCTCAAAGTGCTGTACAGAAACCCAGCCTAAAACCCCAAACAGCAAACAATGCAGGTGTAAAAGCACGGTGGCTAGGAAAAACTCCCTAGAAAGGCCAAAACCTAGGAAGAAACCTAGAGAGGAACCAGGCTATGTAGGGTGGCCAGTCCTCTTCTGGCTGTGCCGGGTAGAGATTATAACAGAACATGACCAAGATGTTCAGATGTTCATAAATGACCAGCATGGTCGAATAATAATAAGGCAGAACAGTTGAAACTGGAGCAGCAGCACAGTCAGGTGGACTGGGGACAGCAAGGAGCCATCATGTCAGGTAGTCCTGGGGCACGGTCCTAGGGCTCAGGTCCTCCGAGAGAGAGAAAGAAAGAGAGAATTAGAGAGAGCATATGTGGGGTGGCCAGTCCTCTTCTGGCTGTGCCGGGTGGAGATTATAACAGAACGTGGCCAAGATGTTCAAATGTTCATAAATGACCAGCATGGTTGAATAATAGTAAGGCAGAACAGTTGAAACTGGAGCAGCAGCATGGCCAGGTGGACTGGGGACAGCAAGGAGTCATCATGTCAGGTAGTCCTGGGACAAGGTCCTAGGGCCCAGGTCAGTTGAAACTGGAGCAGCAGCATGGCCAGGTGGACTGGGGACAGCAAGGAGTCATCATGTCAGGTAGTCCTGGGGCATGGTCCTAGGGCTAAGGTCCTCCGAGAGAGAGAAAGAAAGAGAGAAGGAGAGAATTAGAGAACGCACACTTAGATTCACACAGGACACCGAATAGGACAGGAGAAGTACTCCAGATATAACAAACTGACCCTAGCCCCCCGACACATAAACTACTGCAGCATAAATACTGGAGGCTGAGACAGGAGGGGTCAGGAGACACTGTGGCCCCATCCGAGGACACCCCCGGACAGGGCCAAACAGGAAGGATATAACCCCACCCACTTTGCCAAAGCACAGCCCCCACACCACTAGAGGGATATCTTCAACCACCAACTTACCATCCTGAGACAAGGCCGAGTATAGCCCACAAAGATCTCCGCCACGGCACAACCCAAGGGGGTGGCGCCAACCCAGACAGGCTGACCACAACAGTGAATCAACCCACCCAGGTGACACACCCCCCCCAGGGACGGCATGAGAGAGCCCCAGCAAGCCAGTGACTCAGCCCCCGTAACAGGGTAGAGGCAGAGAATCCCAGTGGAAAGAGGGGAACCGGCCAGGCAGAGACAGCAAGGGCGGTTCGTTGCTCCAGAGCCTTTCCGTTCACCTTCCCACTCCTGGGCCAGACTACACTCAATCATATGACCCACTGAAGAGATGAGTCTTCAGTAAAGACTTAAAGGTTGTGACCGAGTTTGCGTCTCTGACATGGGTAGGCAGACCGTTCCATAAAAATGGAGCTCTATAGGAGAAAGCCCTGCCTCCAGCTGTTTGCTTAGAAATTCTAGGGACAATTAGGAGGCCTGCGTCTTGTGACCGTAGCGTACGTGTAGATATGTACGGTAGGACCAAATCAGAGAGGTAGGTAGGAGCAAGCCCATGTAATGCTTTGTAGGTTAGCAGTAAAACCTTGAAATCAGCCCTTGCTTTGACAGGAAGCCAGTGTAGAGAGGCTAGCACTGGAGTAATATGATCAAATTTTTTGGTTCTAGTCAGGATTCTAGCAGCCGTATTTAGCACTAACTGAAGTTTATTTAGTGCTTTATCCGGGTATCCGGAAAATAGAGCATTGCAGTAGTCTAACCTAGAAGTGACAAAAGCATGGATTAATTTTTCTGCATCATTTTTGGACAGAAAGTTTCTGATTTTTGCAATGTTACGTAGATGGAAAAAAGCTGTCCTCGAAATGGTCTTGATATGTTCTTCAAAAGAGAGATCAGGGTCCAGAGTAACGCCGAGGTCCTTCATAGTTTTATTTGAGACGACTGTACAACCATTAAGATTAATTGTCAGATTCAACAGAAGATCTCTTTGTTTCTTGGGACCTAGAACAAGCATCTCTGTTTTGTCCGAGTTTAATAGTAGAAAGTTTGCAGCCATCCACTTCCTTATGTCTGAAACACATGCTTCTAGTGAGGGCAATTTTGGGGCTTCACCATGTTTCATTGAAATGTACAGCTGTGTGTCATCCGCATAGCAGTGAAAGTTTACATTATGTTTTCGAATAACATCCCCAAGAGGTAAAATATATAGTGAAAACAATAGTGGTCCTAAAACAGAACCTTGAGGAACACCGAAATTTACAGTTGATTTGTCAAAGGACAAACCATTCACAGAGACAAACTGATATCTTTCCAACAGATAAGATCTAAACCAGGCCAGAACATGTCCGTGTAGACCAATTTGGGTTTCCAATCTCTCCAAAAGAATGTGGTGATCGATGGTATCAAAAGCAGCACTAAGGTCTAGGAGCACGAGGACAGATGCAGAGCCTCGGTCCGATGCCATTAAAATGTCATTTACCACCTTCACAAGTGCCGTCTCAGTGCTATGACGGGGTCTAAAACCAGACTGAAGCATTTCGTATACATTGTTTGTCTTCAGGAAGGCAGTGAGTTGCTGCGCAACAGCCTTCTCAAATTTTTTTGAAAGGAATGGAAGATTCGATATAGGCCGATAGTTTTTAATATTTTCTGGGTCAAGGTTTGGCTTTTTCAAGAGAGGCTTTATTACTGCCACTTTTAGTGAGTTTGGTACACATCCAGTGGATAGAGAGCCGTTTATTATGTTCAACATAGGAGGGCCAAGCACAGGAAGCAGCTCTTTCAGTAGTTCAGTTGGAATAGGGTCCAGTATACAGCTTGAAGGTTTAGAGGCCATGATTATTTTCATCATTGTGTCAAGAGATATAGTACTAACACACTTGAGCGTCTCTCTTGATCCTAGGTCCTGGCAGAGTTGTGCAGACTCAGGACAACTGAGGTTTGGAGGAATACGCAGGTTTAAAGAGGAGTCCGTAATTTGCTTTTTAATAATCATAATCTTTTCCTCAAAGAAGTTCATGAACTTATCACTGCTAAAGTGAAAGTCATCCTCTCTTGGGGAATGCTGCTTTTTAGTTAGCTTTGCCACAGTATCAAAAAGGAATTTCGGATTGTTCTTATTTTCCTCAATTAAGTTAGAAAAATAGGATGATCGAGCAGCAGTAAGGGCTCTTCGGTACTGCACGGTACCGTCCTTCCAAGCTAGTCGGAAGACTTCCAGTTTGGTGTGGCGCCATTTCCGTTCCAATTTTCTGGAAGCTTGCTTCAGAGCTCGGGTATTTTCTGTGTACCAGGGAGCTAGTTTCTTATGAGACATTTTTTTTAGTTTTTAGGGGTGCAACTGCATCTAGGGTATTGCGCAAGGTTAAATTGAGATCCTCAGTTAGGTGGTTAACGGATTTTTGTCCTCTGGCGTCCTTGGGTAGGCAGAGGGAGTCTGGAAGGGCATCAAGGAATCTTTGTGTTGTCTGTGAATTTATAGCACGACTTTTGATGTTCCTTGGTTGGGGTCTGAGCAGATTATTTGTTGCAATTGCAAACGTAATAAAATGGTGGTCCGATAGTCCAGGATTATGAGGAAAAACATTAAGATCCACAACATTTATTCCATGGGACAAAACTAGGTCCAGCGTATGACTGTGACAGTGAGTGGGTCCAGAGACATGTTGGACAAAACCCACTGAATCGATGATGGCTCTGAAAGCCTTTTGGAGTGGGTCTGTGGACTTTTCCATGTGAATATTAAAGTCACCAAATATTAGAATATTATCTGCAATGACTACAAGGTCCGATAGGAATTCAGGGAACTCAGTGAGAAACGCTGTATATGGCCCAGGAGGCCTGTAAACAGTAGCTATAAAAAGTGATTGAGTAGGCTGCATAGATTTCATGACTAGAAGCTCAAAAGACGAAAACATCATTTTTTTTTTTGTAAATTGAAATTTGCTATCGTAAATGTTAGCAACACCTCCGCCTTTGCGGGATGCACGGGGAAATATGGTCACTAGTCTAGCCAGGAGGTGAGGCCTCATTTAACACAGTAAATTCATCAGGCTTAAGCCATGTTTCAGTCAGGCCAATCACATCAAGATTATGATCAGTGATTAGTTCATTGACTATAATTGCCTTTGAAGTAAGGGATCTAACATTAAGTAGCCCTATTTTGAAATGTGAGGTATCATGATCTCTTTCAGTAATGACAGGAATGGAGGTGGTCTTTATCCTAGTGAGATTGCTAAGGCGAACACCGCCATGTTTAGTTTTGCCCAACCTAGGTCGAGGCACAGACACGGTCTCAATGGTGATAGCTGAGCTGACTACACTGACTATGCTAGTGGCAGACTCCACTATGCTGGCAGGCTGGCTAATAGCCTGCTGCCTGGCCTGCACCCTATTTCATTGTGGAGCTAGAGGAGTTAGAGCCCTGTCTATGTTGGTAGATAAGATGAGAGCACCCCTCCAGCTAGGATGGAGTCCGTCACTCCTCAGCAGGCCAGGCTTGGTCCTGTTTGTGGGTGAGTCCCAGAAAGAGGGCCAATTATCTACAAATTCTATCTTTTGGGAGGGGCAGAAAACAGTTTTCAACCAGCGATTGAGTTGTGAGACTCTGCTGTAGAGCTCATCACTCCCCCTAACTGGCAGGGGGCCAGAGACAATTACTCGATGCCGACACATCTTTCTAGCTGATATGCACGCAGAAGCTATGTTGCGCTTGGTGATCTCTGACTGTTTCATCCTAACATTGTTGGTGCCGACGTGGATAACAATATCTCTATACTCTCTACACTCGCCAGTTTTAGCTTTAGCCAGCACCATCTTCAGATTAGCCTTAACATCGGTAGCCCTGCCCCCGGGTAAACAGTGTATGATCGCTGGATGATTCGCTTTAAGTCTAATACTGCGGGTAATGGAGTCGCCAATGACTAGAGTTTTCAATTTGTCAGAGCTAATGGTGGGAAGCTTCGGCGTCTCAGACCCCGTAACGGGAGGAGTAGAGACCAGAGAAGAGTCGGCCTCTGACACCGACCCACCGGTTGAGCTTACTTACTGTACTTACTGGTGGCACAGACGCTGTTTCATCCTTTCCTACACTGAAATTACCCTTGCCTAACGATTGCGTCTGAAGCTGGGCTTGCAGCACAGCTATCCTCGCCGTAAGGCGAGCACAGCGGCTGCAATTAGAAGGCATCATGTTAATGTTACTACTTAGCTTCGGCTGTTGGAGGTCCTGACGAATCGTGTCCAGATAAAGCGTCCGGAGTGAAAAAGTTGAGGAAAAAATAAATAAATATATGAACGGTAATTAAAAAGACTGTCAGCAAACAACTAGCGGATACAGTTAGACAGTTGACCTCTTTACCAGAAAACATACAGTAGAGAAGACTCTCTCTCCCTCCCTCTCGTTTTTACTTTCTCCCTCTCGTTCTTTCCCTCTCGTTCTTTCCCCCTCTTCATCAACCCCTCTCTCCCTCTCCACCTATCTCTACCCTCTCTCCGTACTTTCTTTTTCTCTTCTCTTCTCTCGCTCTCTCGCTTTCTCTCACTCTCTTCTCCCTTATCAGTATAGCTCTCTCTCTCTTTATCACCAACTCTCTCTCACTCTTTCTTTCTCTCTCTCTCTCACTCTTTCTTTCTCTCTCTTCTTTCTCTCTCTCTCTCTCTCTCTCTCTCTACCTCTACCTCTACCTCTACCTCTACCTCTACCCCTCTCTCTCTCTCTCTCTCTCTCTCCCCGTAATGAGGGGGAGCCCTCTTCATCACCCCCCTCTCTCTCTCTTCTCTCTTATCAATATAACTCTCTCCCTCGTCCTACCTCCTCCCTCTCTCTTTCTCTCTCCCTCTCACTCTGCCCCTCTTTCTGCAGCAGCCATCTAAACATAGCTTCCTTTCTGGAGGATCAGCTTTACTGGATATATGAAAGCATACAGTCTCCCCCAGGCCTGCCTTGATTACATTCTCTACAGTCTGCAGTGTGTGTGTTGCCTCTGTGTGTGTTTGAGTAGGGTAAATATAGACTGTGTTTAAATCAGACAGAACACTGAGCAGAGCAGCAGGACAGAGAGATACTGTATGACAGAGGTTGTCCTACGGAGCCTGTGTTCTGATGGGGTCATTCCACCTCAAAAAGCACAAGAAAGAGGATTTCGACATCCACCATCTCACATTGTTCTGCAATAGTTTCTGTTGTTAGAAACAAAAAATGATTAGCATTCCTGCAACATTATTTTGTTGAGAAGGGATATCGCTGAGAAATTAAGCTAGTTGATTGCACACAAATTGGCCATTTTAATGTATGGGATTCATATAATATCCAGTAACACTTTACTTGACACCCAAAATCATAGCAAGTTATGGCAGGGTCATAACCATTGCATAATGTGTCCACAGCTGACATAACCTGTCATAATATGGTCAAAACACAGTCATGACATGTATTTAGACCTGTTGTGACATATTGCATTATTTTATGGCTGGTTATGACACCTACATAAGAATGTCAAAACCCACAGAACCTACCACACAAGGCCAAACATTCCATTACACCATAGCCTACTTGTAACACCGTTTGTCCGTTGAAGGAAGAGAGTCGGACCGAAATGCAGCGTGTTTGTTACTCATGATCTTTAATGAATGAAAACGAAACGATACATGAAAATAACTATACAATACAAAACAACAAACGGAATGTGAAATCTAATTACAGCCTATCTGGTGAACACTACACAGAGACAGGAACAATCACCCACAAAATACAAAGTGAAACTCAGGCTACCTAAATACGGTTCCCAATCCGAAACAACGAGAATCACCTGACTCTGATTGAGAATCGCCTCAGGCAGCCAAGCCTAAACTAGACACACCCCTAATCATTCATAATCCCAATAATACAAAAACCCCAATACGAAATACAACAACAAAACCCCATGTCACACCCTGGCCTGACCAAACATATAACGAAAACACAAAATACAATGACCAAGGCGTGACAATTCTTGTCAGCAGTATGTTTATGTTATATAACATTCTGAAATTGACCATGTTAAATTATCATTGTAATTGCGTACACATTGATGTCAGACATGCACCTACCCCAATGCTCTGTTGCTGATGACTGGGATGAATGCAGGAGCAGATTTCAGGAGCAGGACAAGACACCCTCTTTTTGACTGATGCCTGACATAAGGGCATGTAGGTGACAGGCCTATCTGGCTTATATGATTATGATGGTCATAATGCTTGTTGAGCACACATTTAATGTATTGTGAAATCGGTTGTAAAATGTATTTTGACGTTTAAAAATGTTATTATATTGTATATTACTGCCTTAATTTTAGCTGGACCCCGGGAAGAGTTACTGGGATCTATAATAAATGCAAACACAAATACAGTGTCATAAAGTGCATTTTCTTAGTCCAAGTAAAGTCACACAGGATGGTCATAAAGTGTACGTTATTTAAAATATGATGAAAAAACATGACTGTAAACAGAAAGAATTACAACAATACCAAAGGACTTAAGAAACAATCTTTCAAACTAAAGGAAACTTCTTTCCAGAGAAAAAAATACATTTGCATAAATGGGGGTTTTGACACATAACAGCCATAGAATAACACAATATATGTCACAACAGGTGTAACTAATTGGGGCATGACAGTGTAACGACCATATTATGACAGGTAATGTCAGCTAAGTTATGTCAGCTGTTATGACGTATTATGACATGGTTATGACCGTGTTCTAACGGGTTATGACACAGAGTGTCAAGTAAAGTGTTACCTAATACTCTTCCCTTCTTTTTTTATTTTGATTTAAAAACACATACAAACAGAAACAACAAACAGAAACACAACCCCTATACCTGACACACATCACAACATGCTCACACCTGTCCATGAATGCACACAACCACACAGTAGTCTCCCTTTTATACACATATATCAAACATAATTATGTCTGTTGGGAAATGTCCCAGTCCTCAAGATGGTCAATGTAAGGCTTGCAGATATTATCAAATGTCTTTTTTGTTTTGCTTAATTTTATTAAACGCAGAATGGAATAGAATGTAACTAGTTCAGCCCTCCAGTTCATTATTGACTGTGAGCATGATGCTTTCCAATTGACAGGTATACATTTTCTTGCAGGAATTACGCCTAAGTTACAAAACATAGTCATGGAGATGGATGGATATAAATACAGTGGGGAGAACAAGTATTTGATGCACTGCCGATTTTGCAGGTTTTCCTACTTACAAAGCATGTAGAGGTCAGTAATTTTTTATCATAGGTACACTTCAACTGTGAGAGACAGTATGAGTTTTATGTAATTAATTAGCATTTTACTGCATGAAATAAGTATTTGATCACCTACCAACCAGTAAGAAATCCAGCTCTCACAGACCTGTTAGTTTTTCTTTAAGAAGCCCTCCTGTTCTCCACTCATTACCTGTATTAACTGCACCTGTTTGAACTGGTTATCTGTATAAAAGACACCTGTCCACACACTCAATCAAACAGACACCAACCTCTCCACAATGGCCAAGACCAGACAGCTGTGTAAGGACATCAGGGAAAAAATTGTAGACCTGCACAAGGCTGGGATGGGCTACAGGACAATAGGCAAGCAGCTTGGTGAGAAGGCAACAACTGTTGGCGCCATTATTAGAAAATGGAAGAAGTTCAAGATGACGGTCAATCACCCTCGGTCTGGGGCTCCATGCAAGATCTCACCTCGTGGGGCATCAATGATCATGAGGAAGGTGAGGGATCAGCCCAGAACTACACGGCAGGACCTGGTCAATGACCTGAAGAGAGCTTGGACCACAGTCTCAAAGAAAATCATTAGTAACACACGGCGCCATCATGGATTAAAATCCTGCAGCGCAAGCAAGGTCCCCCTGCTCAAGCCAGCGCATGTCTAGGCACGTCTGAAGTTTGCCAATGAAAATCTGGATGATCCAGAGTAGGAATACCTCCATGCTTCACTGTTGGGATGGTGTTCTTGGGGTTGTACTCATCCTTCTTCTTCCTCCAAACACGGCTAGTAGGGTTTAGACCAAAAAGCTCAAATTTTGTCTCATCAGACCACATGACCTTCTCCCGTGGAAATATAATTATTTGTGGATGCTTTTCTGCAAAGGGGACAGGACGACTGCACCGTATTGAGGGGAGGATGGATGGGGCCATGTATCGCGAGATCTTGGCCTACAACCTCCTTCCCTCAGTAAGAGCATTGAAGATGGGTCATGGCTGGGTTTTCCAGCATGACAACGACCCGAAACACACAGCCAGGGCAACTAAGGAGTGGCTCCGTAAGAAGCATCTCAAGGTCCTGGAGCGGCCTAGCCAGTCTCCAGACCTGAACCCAATAGAAAATATTTGGAGGGAGCTGAAAGTCCGTATTGCCCAGCGACAGCCCCGAAACCTGCACGATCTGGAGAAGGTCTGTGTAACGGTTCTCTTGTAGTGAAGGAGAGTCGGACCAAGATGCGGCGTGTAGATTGCGATCCATGTTTAATAAACAAACGTAAAACACGAATCAATACAAACACTACAAAACAAAGAACGTAATGAACGTAACGAAAACCGAAACAGCCTATACTTGTGTAAACTAACACAAGAGACAGGAACAAGGACACCAACAAGGAACAAGGACACCAAGGACAATCACCCACGAAACACACAAAGAATATGGCTGCCTAAATATGGTTCCCAATCAGAGACAATGGTAAACACCTGCCTCTGATTGAGAACCACTTCAGACAGCCATAGACTTAACTAGAACACCCCACTAAGCTACAATCCCGATACCAACACACCACATACAAAAACCCCATGCCACACCCTGGCCTGACCAAATAAATGAAGATAAACACAAAATACCTCGACCAGGGCGTGACAGAACCCCCCCCCCTTAAGGTGCGGACTCCCGGACGCACCTCAAAACAATAGGGAGGGTCCGGGTGGGCGTCTGTCCATGGTGGCGGCGGGACGTGGACCCCACTCAATCACTGTCTTAGTGCCTCCTCCTCGCGTCCTTGGATAGTCCACCCTCGCCGCTGACCATGGCCTAGTAGTCCTCACCCAGAACCCCACTGGACTGAGGAGCAGATCGGGACTGAGGGGCAGCTCGGGACTGAGGGGAAGCTCGGCACTGAGGGGAAGCTCGGCACTGAGGAGAAGCTCAGCACTGAGAGGAAGCTCAGCACTGAGAGGAAGCTCAGGCAGGTAGCTGAATCCGGCAGATCCTGGCTGGCTGGCGGTTCTGGCAGATCCTGGCTGGCTGGCGGTTCTGGCAGATCCTGGCTGGCTGGCGGTTCTGGCAGATCCTGGCTGGCTGGCGGATCTGGAAGAGTCTGGTTCACTGGCGGATCTGGAAGTGTCTGGTTGACTAGCAGATCTGGAAGAGTCTGGCTGACTGGCAGATCTGGAAGAGTCTGGCTGACTGGCAGATCTGGAAGAGTCTGGCTGACTGGCGGATCTGGAAGAGTCTGGCTGACTGGCGGATCTGGAAGAGTCTGGCTGACTGGCGGATCCTGGCAGACTGGCGGATCCTGGCAGACTGACGGATCTGGCTGCTCCATGCTGACTGGCGGCTCTGGCTGCTCCTTGCAGACTGGCAGCTCTGGCTGCTTCATGCAGACTGACAGCTCTGGCTGCTCCATGCAGACTGGCAGCTCTGGCTGCTTCATGCAGACTGGCAGCTCTGGCTGCTCCATGTAGACTGGCAGTTCTGGCTGCTCCATGCAGGCTGGCAGCTCTGGCTGCGCTGAACAGGTGGGAGACTCCAGCAGCGCTGTAGAGGAGGAAGGCTCTGGCTGCGCTGAACAGGCGGGAGACTCCGGCAGCGCTGGAGAGGCGAGGCGCACTGTAGGCCTGATGCGTGGTGCTGGCACTGGTGGGACTGGACCGAGAACACGCACAGGAAGCCTGGTGCGGGGAGCTGCCACCAGAGGGCTGGTGTGTGAAGGTGGTACTGGATAGACCGGACCGTGCAGGCGCACTGGAGCTCTTGAGCACCGAGCCTGCACAACCTTACCCGGTTTAATGCTCTCGGTCGCCCTGCCAGTGTGTCGAGGTGGAATAGCCCGCATTGGGCTATGCAGGCGAACCGGAGACACCGAGCGCAAGGCTGGTGCCATGTAAGCCGGCCCAAGGAGACGCACTGGGGACCAGATGCGTAGAGCCGGTTTCATGGCATTTGGCTCGACGCTCAATCTAGCCCGGCCGATACGCGGAGTTGGAATATACCGCACCGGGCTATGCACCCGCACTGGAGACACCGTGCGCACCACAGCATAACACGGTGCCTGCCCGGTCTCTCTAGCCCCCCCCCCCCCCCCCCGGTAAGCACAGGGAGTTTGCGCAGGTCTCCTACCTGGCATAGCCATACTCCCTGTGAGCCCCCCCCCAAGACATTTTTGGGGCTGACTCTCAGGCTTCCATCCACATCGCCGTGCTGCCTCCTCATACCAGCACCTCTCCGTTTTTCCCCCCTCCAGTTCTTCCTTGGGGCGGCGATATTCTCCAGGCTGAGCCCAGGGTCCTTCACCGTCCAGTTCGTCCTCCCATGTCCAGTCCTTCTCTCGCTGCAACTTGGGGCGGCTACACTCCCCTGGTTTAGCCCAGGGTCGTCTCCCGTCGAGGATTTCCTCCCAAGTCCAGAAATTCTTGTTGCGCTGCTCCTGCTGCTGCTGTTGCCTGTTACCACGCTGCTTGGTCTGGGTGTGGTGGGTGATTCTGTAACGGTTCTCTTGTAGTGAAGGAGAGTCGGACGAATATGCGGCGTGTAGATTGCGATCCATGTTTAATAAACAAACGTAAAACACGAATCAATACAAACACTACAAAACAAAGAACGTAATGAACGTAACGAAAACCGAAACAGCCTATACTTGTGTAAACTAACACAGAGACAGGAACAAGGACACTAAGGACAATCACCCACGAAACACACAAAGAATATGGCTGCCTAAATATGGTTCCCAATCAGAGACAACGATAAACACCTGCCTCTGATTGAGAACCACTTCAGACAACCATAGACTTAACTAGAACACCCCACTAAGCTACAATCCTAATACCAACACACCACATACAAAAACCCCATGCCACACCCTGGCCTGTCCAAATAAATGAAGATAAACACAAAATACCTCCACCAGGGCGTGACAGTCTGTATGGAGGAGTGGGCCAAAATCCCTGCTGCTGTGTGTTTCAAATACTTGCCAACAAGGGTTTTGCCACCAAGTACTAAGTCATGTTTTGCAGAGGGGTCAAATACTTATTTCCCTCATTAAAATGCAAATGAATTTATAACATTTTTGAACTGCGCTTTTCTGGATTTTGTTGTTGTTATTCTGTCTCTCACTGTTGAAATAAACCTACCATTAAAATTATAGACTGATCATTTCTTTGTCAGTGGGCAAACGTACAAAATCAGCAGGGGATCAAATACTTTTTTCCCTCACTGTATGTTGTATGTGTATGATTGTGACTTTTGTGTAAATGATGTTGAGTAGATATGTTGTGTAGTTGTGGTTCTAATAGCATTGTTTAATTTCTATAGATGTGTTGTGCAGATGAGTTGTGTTGTATTGATGAGTTGTGTAGATGAGTTGTGCAGATGAGCTGTGCAGATGAGCTGTGCAGATGAGTTGTGTTGTGTTGATGAGTTGTGTAGATGTGGGTGTATAAGAAACGTGTTAAAGCTGAATTGATGGAGATGGAGAAACAAGCCATAGACAAAGGGCCTTGTTAGACTGTGTGTGTGTGTGTGTGTGTGTGTGCATGTGTGTGTGTGTGTGTGTGTGTGTGTGTGTGGGCGGGTGGGTGTAATCCCAGGGGAGATCCTATCAGAGCAGTCCCAGAGAGGCCTAGTGCTGTGAGGCGTGACCAGGTGTTGCTACGCCGCGAGTCTCCTCTCCTCTCTCTATCTTTCCATCATGATGGAGGGAAAAGGAGGAGGATGAGGAGGAGGATGGGGGGGGGGTCGTTCACTCATCTCTATCTCCTGCCAAGGAAGTCCTCTAGGAACCACACACACACACACGGGAGAGGAAAGGAAAGGACGAAGACTGGGTAGAGGTTGATGATGATGACATAATGCAAAGAAAAAGAGTGATGACAGAGGAAGGAGAGTGGCTGTGTGTTAGGGTTAAAGGAGAGAGGAAGGAGAGTGGCTGTGTGTTAGGGTTAAAGGAGAGAGGAAGGAGAGTGGCTGTGTGTTAGGGTTAAAGGAGAGAGGAAGGAGAGTGGCTGTGTGTTAGGGTTAAAGGAGAGAGGAAGGAGAGTGGCTGTGTGTTAGGGTTAAAGGAAAGAGGAAGGAGAGTGGCTGTGTGTTAGGGTTGAAGGAGAGAGGAAGGAGAGTGACTGTGTGTTAGGAGGAGAGGAAGGAGAGTGGCTGTGTGTTAGGGTTAAAGGAGAGAGGAAGGAGAGTGACTGTGTGTTAGGGTTAGAGGAGAGAGGAAGGAGAGTGACTGTGTGTTAGGGTTAAAGGAGAGAGGAAGGAGAGTGGCTGTGTGTTAGGGTTAAAGGAGAGAGGAAGGAGAGTGGCTGTGTGTTAGGGTTAGAGGAGAGAGGAAGGAGAGTGGCTGTGTGTTAGGGTTAAAGGAGAGAGGAAGGAGAGTGGCTGTGTGTTAGGGTTAAAGGAGAGAGGAAGGAGAGTGACTGTGTGTTAGGGTTAGAGGAGAGAGGAAGGAGAGTGACTGTGTGTTAGGGTTAAAGGAGAGAGGAAGGAGAGTGGCTGTGTGTTAGGGTTAAAGGAGAGAGGAAGGAGAGTGGCTGTGTGTTAGGGTTAAAGGAGAGAGGAAGGAGAGTGGCTGTGTGTTAGGGTTAAAGGAGAGAGGAAGGAGAGTGACTGTGTGTTAGGGTTAAAGGAGAGAGGAAGGAGAGTGGCTGTGTGTTAGGGTTAAAGGAGAGAGGAAGGAGAGTGGCTGTGTGTTAGGGTTAAAGGAGAGAGGAAGGAGAGTGGCTGTGTGTTAGGGTTAAAGGAGAGAGGAAGGAGAGTGGCTGTGTGTTAGGGTTAAAGGAGAGAGGAAGGAGAGTGGCTGTGTGTTAGGGTTAAAGGAGAGAGGAAGGAGAGTGGCTGTGTGTTAGGTGTCATGACGTGGCCCTTTCTGAATGTAGATTGTGGCTTCCGCCCTCTCTATCTCTCACTTTCTCTCCTAAACCAGGTGTTGAATTTATTATGGATAAATGAATAAACAATATCCCCATTTTAAATAGAATTGTGTCTAGGTAAACTTATACTCTGTATGTTTAATAGACAATATGAGTTCATAAGAAGAGATTGTGTGACAGGAGAAAGGAGTAATAAAACCATTCCAACTGGGCAGGAACAAATGGGTTGTGGACTGTGTAAACACATAAGGTCGTTAGCCTATGGTTGACCCAACCTGAAACTTAGCTCTGGGGTTTTTAGATTAGGCAGTGAGTGCATTCCTAGGGTTTCTGTTAATTAAACCTGTCAGTTCAGTGGTGATCGATAATGTTGATGGGTCAAAAGTTATCTGGGAGTGTGTTAGTAAGTTAGAATGAACTTTTCACCTTACTTTGTCCTGTCGAGGGGGGGGGGGGGGGGGTTCGGTTAAGACAGTGAAATGACGTCATGATCTGTATTTAAACTGATGCATGTGTTTTGAGTGGGAGCGCGCTCCGATAATAAATTATATTACCTATTATTTAAAGACTGGTCTGCGTCTATTTTATGCAAACAAGAAATCTTGCAAATTCTCATAAAATAGATGCAGGGCTTTCAATTGATGAAAGCACATTGGCATAATTAAATTATACTAACACCAGGTTTAGTACCTTAGGTAATAGGCAGTATGGAGGTAGAGAGCCTAGAGAATACAAAGAAAGATTTATCCAAACTACTAAATACCCAAAATGTGAGAATTAAACGATATTTCTACTTTTGAGAATATGGGAATGGTCCGTGGACACTTAAGGGACAGTTATGACGAGTGTGTTTCATTTGGTGATCTCATGAAGGACAGGAAACACACATAACGGTATCTCTTAAAGTGTGAATTTTCCAGCTGTCAGGTTTACATCTAAATATTGTGAAACGTTTGTGATTAAGCATGAAACTATTTGTGAAAAGATGTAATGTGATGTTAACCTTCTAAACGTTCGATTCACTACAGAAAGAGACAATTCTGGATGACATGAACTACTAGTTTGTAGCTAGAAATTACGTATACTTGAGAATGAGAATACCGACAACCGCCGAAGCATCTATTCTATGAGAACATTTCTGAATGGTACTCTGAAGTATCCATCCTAACCACATACAACCACAAAAGACTTTGTGACTTCAATGAAAGTTAACCAGAGACTCTGATGAACCCTACAGGACGATTGAGGATTTCAACATTGAGGACAACAACAACAACATACTGGGGTAAATATATATACATTGCAATTATTCTCGAATGAGCGGCCATGCATGTGCAAAGGATTAGCATTTCAATCAATATAATTATAGACTGTGTGAAATGAATTTATTTAGTCTTTCCCGCTCTTTCTCAGTCACACCCCTTTCCTTTAGTCTACCAAGCTGTCATACCGGCTTAGCCCACTAGGGACTTTTCTATCATTGTTAGTAACCAATATCTACTGTTTGTTTGTTATGTATTTCTGTGATTATTTAGTTAGTAAGTAAATAAATAATTGAGCCAATTTGTATATTGCTGATTCATAATTTATGCTAGGGTTCGCGTTCAGATAACCAAGAATGTTACAACGTTTGGAACGAGACTAACAAGGTAATAATAATGCATTAATGAGAATGACTAATCGATCAGATGCCCAAACTTCCTAGTTAATTAAGTTTACATGATTAGTTTAATCACGTAATAATAATTACACATAGAGAATTGATTTGATAAAATAACAGTCTTCAAATGTATTGATAGTAAAGACACGACATAGGGTTCGAGGAAGGAGAGTGGCTGTGTGTTAGGGTTAGTAATAGTTGTAGTAGTAGAACATTATTGATCACATGACAGGAAATGTATGTATCACCACTATCATCAGCAATTCAAAGATATTAGTGCAATCGTATATAGCCTTTTAATGTTCTTTGTGTATGTGTGTGTGTGTAGTGAGAGAGACAGAAAGTATGATGTCCTGTAGAGTTTTCATAAGAGGCAGGATGTAGTGGAGCAGGTAGAGAGCTTCAAATTCCACAGTGTCCACATCACTAAAACCTGTCATGGTCCATACACACCAACAGAGTCGTGAAGAGGGCACGATAACACCTTTTCCCCCTCAGTAGGCTGAAAAGATTTGGCATGGGCCCTCAGATCCTGAAAAAGTTTTACAGCTGCATCACTGAGAGCATTTTGACTGGCTGCATCTTCGCTTGGCATGGCAACTGCTCGGCATCCGACCGCAAGGCGCTACAGAGGATAGTGCGTATGGCCCAGGACATCACTGGAGCCGAACTCCCTGACATCCAGGACCTTTATACCAGGTGGTATCTAAGGAAGGCCCTAAAAATGGTCAAAGACTCCAGCCACCCAAGTCATAGATTGTTCTCTCTGCTACCGGAGCGGCAAGTCTGGGACCAAAAAGCACCTGAACAGCTTCTACCCCTAAGACTGCTGAACGGTTAATCAAATGTACATCACCCCCATTATTATGTATTTATTTCATACTGCCTCTACACACACTGCACACTTTATCCAGAGCAATTTACAGTAGAGTTTTTCCATATGAGTCCCCCATGGGAATTGAACCCACAACCCTGGCATTGAAAGTGTGATGCTGTACCAAATGAGCTACATAGGACTCTACATAAGCTCACACAGATGGATATTGAAGCCATGCACACACACACTCACACAAACACACACTTCACATACGCTACTGCTACTCTGTTTATTATATATCCTGATTGCCTACATACTTCTACCCCTACCTACATGTACATACTGTATTACATCAATTACCTCATCAAATCGAATGACAATTTATTGGTCACTTACGCTGAATACAACAGGTGTAGACATTACAGTGAAATGCTTACTTACGAGCCTGTTTCCAACAATACAGAGTTAAAAAGTAAGACAAATATTTGCTAAATACAAAAGGAAATAGTAACACAATAAAAACAATAACGAGGCTTTATACTGTTGGTCAATTTCTTCAACAGATGATCAATTGTATAAAATTCTCAAACTTATACATTAGTTGTAGAAAGGAAACACAGAGTCTTTAAGTATAAAAATTCTCCTTTAGTAATACAATTGTAGGCTGAAGTTGGTACAGAGTACAGTATATGATAGCTTTCCCCGGGTTCTGCAAGGTGTCTCAGACATCCTGCAACTTATATAGCCTCCCCATTGACATTTCACAACAGATAAGTCTAAGCATCTTCTGGCAGGTGGAGGTTTCCATCAGGCCTGCAGTGGCCTTGTGTTCTCAGAAAACCAGTCGTATTCTCAGAGCCTCAGACAGCCATGGTGGGTCCCAGACATGAGGAGTATGAGCGTAGGCAGTTTCCATCAGGTCTGCAGTGGCCTTGTGTTCTCAGAGCCTCAGACAGCCATGGTGGGTCCCAGACATGAGGAGTATGAGCGTAGGCAGTTTCCATCAGGTCTGCAGTGGCATTGTGTTCTCAGAGCCTCAGACAGCCATGGTGGGGCCCAGACAGGAGGAGTATGAGCGTAGGCGGTTTCCATCAGGCCTGCAGTGGCCTTGTGTTCTCAGAGCCTCAGACAGCCGTGGTGGGGCCCAGACAGGAGGAGTGTGAGCGTAGGTGGTTTCCATCAGGTCTGCAGTGGCCTTGTGTTCTCAGAAAACCAGTCGTATTCTCAGAGCCTCAGACAGCCATGGTGGGGCCCAGACAGGAGGAGTATGAGCGTAGGCAGTTTCCATCAGGTCTGCAGTGGCCTTGTGTTCTCAGAGCCTCAGACAGCCATGGTGGGGCCCAGACAGGAGGAGTATGAGCGTAGGCAGTTTCCATCAGGTCTGCAGTGGCCTTGTGTTCTCAGAAAACCAGTCGTATTCTCAGAGCCTCAGACAGCCATGGTGGGGCCCAGACAGGAGGAGTATGAGCGTAGGCAGTTTCCATCAGGTCTGCAGTGGCCTTGTGTTCTCAGAGCCTCAGACAGCCATGGTGGGTCCCAGACATGAGGAGTATGAGCGTAGGCAGTTTCCATCAGGTCTGCAGTGGCATTGTGTTCTCAGAGCCTCAGACAGCCATGGTGGGGCCCAGACAGGAGGAGTATGAGCGTAGGCGGTTTCCATCAGGCCTGCAGTGGCCTTGTGTTCTCAGAGCCTCAGACAGCCGTGGTGGGGCCCAGACAGGAGGAGTGTGAGCGTAGGTGGTTTCCATCAGGTCTGCAGTGGCCTTGTGTTCTCAGAAAACCAGTCGTATTCTCAGAGCCTCAGACAGCCATGGTGGGGCCCAGACAGGAGGAGTATGAGCGTAGGCAGTTTCCATCAGGTCTGCAGTGGCCTTGTGTTCTCAGAGCCTCAGACAGCCATGGTGGGGCCCAGACAGGAGGAGTATGAGCGTAGGCAGTTTCCATCAGGTCTGCAGTGGCCTTGTGTTCTCAGAAAACCAGTCGTATTCTCAGAGCCTCAGACAGCCATGGTGGGGCCCAGACAGGAGGAGTATGAGCGTAGGCAGTTTCCATCAGGTCTGCAGTGGCCTTGTGTTCTCAGAGCCTCAGACAGCCATGGTGGGGCCCAGACAGGAGGAGTATGAGCGTAGGCAGTTTCCATCAGGTCTGCAGTGGCCTTGTGTTCTCAGAGCCTCAGACAGCCATAGTGGGGCCCAGACAGGAGGAGTATGAGCGTAGGCCGTTTTCATCAGGTCTGCAGTGGCCTTGTGTTCTCAGAAAACCAGTCGTATTCTCAGAGCCTCAGACAGCCATGGTGGGGCCCAGACATGAGGAGTATGAGCGTAGGCAGTTTCCATCAGGTCTGCAGTGTCCTTGTGTTCTCAGAGCCTCAGACAGCCATGGTGGGGCCCAGACAGGAGGAGTATGAGCGTAGGCTGTTTCCATCAGGCCTGCAGTGGCCTTGTGTTCTCAGAGCCTCAGACAGCCATGGTGGGGCCCAGACATGAGGAGTATGAGCGTAGGCAGTTTCCATCAGGTCTGCAGTGGCCTTGTGTTCTCAGAGCCTCAGACAGCCATGGTGGGGCCCAGACAGGAGGAGTATGAGCGTAGGCCGTTTTTCATCAGGCCTGCAGTGGCCTTGTGTTCTCAGAAAACCAGTCGTATTCTCAGAGCCTCAGACAGCCATGGTGGGGCCCAGACATGAGGAGTATGAGCGTAGGCAGTTTCCATCAGGTCTGCAGTGTCCTTGTGTTCTCAGAGCCTCAGACAGCCATGGTGGGGCCCAGACAGGAGGAGTATGAGCGTCGGTAGTTTCCATCAGGTCTGCAGTGTCCTTGTGTTCTCAGAAAACCAGTCATATTCTCAGAGCCTCAGACAGCCATGGTGGGGCCCAGACAGGAGGAGTATGAGCGTAGGCAGTTTCCATCAGGTCTGCAGTGGCCTTGTGTTCTCAGAGCCTCAGACAGCCATGGTGGGGCCCAGACAGGAGGAGTATGAGCGTAGGCAGTTTCCATCAGGTCTGCAGTGGCCTTGTGTTCTCAGAGCCTCAGACAGCCATGGTGGGGCCCAGACATAAGGAGTATGAGCGTAGGCAGTTTCCATCAGGTCTGCAGTGGCATTGTGTTCTCAGAGCCTCAGACAGCCATGGTGGGGCCCAGACAGGAGGAGTATGAGCGTAGGCAGTTTCCATCAGGTCTGCAGTGGCCTTGTGTTCTCAGAGCCTCAGACAGCCATGGTGGGGCCCAGACATGAGGAGTATGAGCGTAGGCAGTTTCCATCAGGTCTGCAGTGGCCTTGTGTTCTCAGAGCCTCAGACAGCCATGGTGGGGCCCAGACAGGAGGAGTATGAGCGTAGGCTGTTTCCATCAGGCCTGCAGTGGCCTTGTGTTCTCAGAAAACCAGTCGTATTCTCAGCCTCAGACAGACATGGTGGGGCCCAGACAGGAGGAGTATGAGCGTAGGCAGTTTCCATCAGGTCTGCAGTGTCCTTGTGTTCTCAGAAAACCAGTCGTATTCTCAGAGCCTCAGACAGACATGGTGGGGCCCAGACAGGAGGAGTGTGAGCGTAGGTGGTTTCCATCAGGTCTGCAGTGGCCTTGTGTTCTCAGAGCCTCAGACAGACATGGTGGGGCCCAGACAGGAGGAGTGTGAGCGTAGGTGGTTTCCGCCTTCTGATATTGTCTGAAGGGCACAACACTCAAAACAGGTGTTAACACACACACACAGAAGTCTCCTAGGAGAAGACCCTACAGTTTGTCATAACAAAATGTATTAACCCTTTAAAAGGTATGAGGCCTTTGTTTATCCCCATCATTCCCTCCTTTGAGGCCACCAATCCTCAACAAATGCAAAGTAACTCAAGCATAGTGATTATAAGAATCATCCATAAAATGTGCTTTAGACTGTAAAAGCAATCCTCAGGAGATTGAGGATAGAAATAACGTTCTTGGTGTACACTCTTATCTGTTATGGTGGTTGTGACGCCTTCTGGTAGTGCGATATGTGGTGCCACCACTGATGCTCCTAGACCTTCACCGCTGTAGGTGTTTCTGCGATGACCTGGTAGGAACCTATCCGGGGTGCTTCCACTTGCTTTTTGGACCTTCAGCTTGATCCATTCTCCAACGTCAACAGGTAGGCTGTCTGGGTCACCCTGTCCTGGAACTTCCTGGGTTTCCTGTATTGGGAACACAAATACATAACAGCATGAGTTAGTTCCTTCATATATTTGCTCAAATCATCATCCAGTGCAGTCAGGTCAGTGGTCTGTGTAGGAACGCTCATTGGGTTGCCAGTTAAGAGCTCATGTGGGCTAAGCCCTGTTACGCGGTTTACACTATTGCACATTTTCATTAAGACTAAGGGGGACACTCTACCCATGACTTCCCTGTTGAGTGACATGCTTTGGCAAGCCCCCCTTTTATGGTTTGGTTAGCTCTTTCAGTAATCCCATTACTTTGTGGGTGTTAGATACAAACAAACTTCTGATCTATCCCCAATTGGGCAGCCACCTGTGCAACCACATCTCCTGAGAAATGGGGGCCATTGTCTGCGGAGAGAACTTCCGGTGCGCCGAATCTAGGGATGATTTCCCTTTTGCTACCATTTTAGCTTCACAGTGCACGGTTGGAAATGCTTCAACCCACCTAGTAAATTGGTCAATTATTACAAGGCAGTATCTCATTCTTTCCTTTCGTTCAACCATGTCTATGTAGTCCATAGCTAAATGGGTGATCAGGCTGGCCGGCGCTGGAAAGTTCCCTTATTTTAGGGGATATTGCATGCATGTAGTACATTTATACATGTTAGTTTTGCAAATTTCAATCAGATTTGGACAAAACCAGGTGTCAGATATTAGTCTTACCATCTCCCCCCTTGGCGTGCGACCCACCTTGTGGGCCAGGAGACACACAGTGGAGACAACAGGCAGATGCAGAACTGGTTTGCCAGAGAGTGATTGCCTCCACAGGCCATCAGGGCCTCTGGAGCAGCCCCTAGATTCCCATAAGGTGTGATTAAGTGCGTCAGCAGCCTGGTGTTGGTCCAGATCAGTGATTTCAGACGTACACAGGGAGGCAAGCAGAACAGCATGAGTATGCCAGCGGGAAGAAGCATTCTTAGCAGCAGCATCAGTAGCTGCATTACCCAAACTAACGCTGTCAGTGTTACCTGTGTGGGCACGGACCTTAAGAATAGCCAACTTGGCAGGAAGCGACATAGAAGCCCTGCTTGAAGCTATCTGTAAACAGTGCTTAATAGGGGTACCAGAAGCATTAACAAAGTCCCTACCTTTCCAAACCCCTATCCAAGACAGGCAAACGCCAATGGCTTATGCAGAGTCAGAATAAATGTTAACCTTCAAACCATTACCTAATTTACATGCTAAGGGCCAGGAGCTCAGCTTATTGTGCTGAGCAATGTTCTGGCAAAGGCTGTTCAATCAATACTGTCCTATCTGTTGAAACTATTTATTTATTTTATTTTTATTTTACCTTTATTTAAGTCAGTTAAGAACAATTTCTTATTTTCAATGACAGCCTAGGAACTTTGGGTTAACTGCCTGTTCAGGGGCAGAACAACCTTGTCAGCTCAGGGATTTGAACTTGCAACCTTTCGGTTATTAGTCCAACAATCTAACCACTAGGCTACCCTGCCGCCCCAATATACCAAACCCTGCATATTTTCTTCCAGTGTCCTTAAACTATAAAGGCAGAGCCATCAACAAAGAGAGTAACATCAGGGAGCTCAGGAGGTTCATCATAAAGGTCAGGTCGAGCCTTGGAATCACATTGGACTTGATTAGTTGTGTAGCTCTCCATCTTCCAGAGAGACGTGCAGTTGTGCTGGGTTGACAACGGAGCATCGTTGAATCGTAAGGTGAGGTTGTGTCAGAAGGCATTCATACCCAGCAAGTCTTGCAACCATGAGTTCTTCTGATTCAGTAATGTCATCACAGCATGGGAGACGTAAACAGTAGTAGGGTGTTGTAACGTCAGAGTGGCAGATTTCTCAATGGTTGTGGGTTCCAATATGAATGAGGAGGGAACTGAGTCGCAGGTGCTTGATGAAACTGCGGAGCAGGTGGTGGAGGATGCTGCTGCTGCAGGGCAGCTGAGGTTACAGCCACCGTTAGATTGTAGGGTTTTCCTTTGTCCAGTTGGACCAGCTGGGCCTTGAGCAGTGTGTCAAGTCCAGCCTTCCTTGCTCTTTCCTCAATCTTCATCTTCTTCCAGGCTCTGCAGTGATGACTAATGTGGTCCTCTTTAGTAGGTCCTTCAAATCTGTCCCATCCCACTACATTCATCAGCTTATCACGGACCCAGTCAGGCAGATTCTTGCAGAGTCTATCATAGAACAGGTTCTCGGTAGTATAAGTGGAATTATATCTCTCAGTGGTTTCCACTTGCCATTCTGTCTTCATCTTATCCATCCAGTCGAGGACATCATCATCTTCAGTGAAGAGAAGTTCACCCAGTCTTGCAACATCTCTGGTGGTGGGAAACATTTCCCTCAACTGTTGGTAGAGTGCTTGTCTGAAATGGGTAAACGGCAGTTCCACTTGGCCTTGAGTCAGCTGTAGTTGGTGTAATAATATAATAATATATGCCATTTAGCAGACGCTTTTATCCAAAGCGACTTACAGTCATGTGTGCATACATTCTACGTATGGGTGGTCCCGGGGATCGAACCCACTACCCTGGCGTTACAAGCGCCATGCTCTACCAACTGAGCTACAGAAGGACACTGTCCTGGGGTCAACACCTTAGCCATAAGAGCTATGAGATCCCCCAGGCACAGCTGATGGTGTGAAGCTATAACAGTCTCCAAGGTAGGAATCCACCTGTCTGCTCTTTTAGATAGGTGGGGCAATTGTTTTGCTGCGGTATCCAAGTGCCCAAAACTCCATGGTTTGTAATCATAGTACAGTTGTCCTGTACCAGAGGTTTTTATCACCAGAGGGTAAGTTCCCACGGGACAGTCATCTTCACCTGGTTGTGTCTTCATCCATTCAGTCCGTTTCATCTCCAGTCTCTTTGATGTTCGGGGCTGTATGTTTTTAAATCCACCCTGTAATATCGCTGCCTCACTTTGCACCATGTATGATAAGCGTCTTAGTTCTGCCCGTGAGCGATCCAGCTGTTGCTGCATACTCTGTGAACCGGCAGCACGTGCATGAGAGTCCTTCGGACTATCGGGAAACTCACCTTCTTCAATTTGAGCTCCACTTGTGTGTTCTTTTTTGTTCACGTTCTCTCTCCTCTCTCTTCTTTTCTTCCCACTGTCTTATGTATTGTTCACGTTCTCTCTCCTCTCTCTTCTTTTCTTCACACTGTCTTATGTATTGTTCAGGTTCTCTCTCCTCTCTCTTCTTTTCTTCACACTGTCTTATGTATTGTTCACGTTCTCTCTCCTCTCTCTTCTTTTCTTCACACTGTCTTATGTATTGTTCACGTTCTCTCTCCTCTCTCTTCTTTTCTTCACACTGTCTTATGTATTGTTCACGTTCTCTCTCCTCTCTCTTCTTTTCTTCACACTGTCTTATGTATTGTTCACGTTCTCTCTCCTCTCTCTTCTTTTCTTCACACTGTCTTATGTATTGTTCAGGTTCTCTCTCCTCTCTCTTCTTTTCTTCACACTGTCTTATGTATTGTTCACGTTCTCTCTCCTCTCTTTCTTTTCTTCACACTGTCTTATGTATTGTTCACGTTCTCTCTCCTCTCTCTACTTTTCTTCACACTGTCTTATGTATTGTTCACGTTCTCTCTCCTCTCTCTTCTTTTCTTCACACTGTCTTATGTATTGTTCAGGTTCTCTCTCCTCTCTCTTCTTTTCTTCACACTGTCTTATGTATTGTTCACGTTCTCTCTCCTCTCTCTTCTTTTCTTCACACTGTCTTATGTATTGTTCACGTTCTCTCTCCTCTCTTTCTTTTCTTCCCACTGTCTTATGTATTGTTCACGTTCTCTCTCCTCTCTCTTCTTTTCTTCACACTGTCTTATGTATTGTTCACGTTCTCTCTCCTCTCTCTTCTTTTCTTCACACTGTCTTATGTATTGTTCACGTTCTCTCTCCTCTCTCTTTTTTCTTCACACTGTCTTATGTATTGTTCACGTTCTCTCTCCTCTCTCTTCTTTTCTTCACACTGTCTTATGTATTGTTCACGTTCTCTCTCCTCTTCTTTTCTTCACACTGTCTTATGTATTGTTCACGTTCTCTCTCCTCTTCTTTTCTTCACACTGTCTTATGTATTGTTCAGGTTCTCTCTCCTCTCTCTTCTTTTCTTCACACTGTCTTATGTATTGTTCACGTTCTCTCTCCTCTCTCTTCTTTTCTTCACACTGTCTTATGTATTGTTCACGTTCTCTCTCCTCTCTCTTCTTTTCTTCACACTGTCTTATGTATTGTTCACGTTCTCTCTCCTCTCTCTTCTTTTCTTCCCACTGTCTTATGTATTGTTCACGTTCTCTCTCCTCTCTCTTCTTTTCTTCCCACTGTCTTATGTATTGTTCACGTTCTCTCTCCTCTCTCTTCTTTTCTTCCCACTGTCTTATGTATTGTTCACGTTCTCTCTCCTCTCTCTTCTTTTCTTCACACTGTCTTATGTATTGTTCACGTTCTCTCTCCTCTCTCTTCTTTTCTTCCCACTGTCTTATGTATTGTTCACGTTCTCTCTCCTCTCTCTTCTTTTCTTCCCACTGTCTTATGTATTGTTCACGTTCTCTCTCCTCTCTTTCTTTTCTTCCCACTGTCTTATGTATTGTTCACGTTCTCTCTCCTCTCTCTTCTTTTCTTCCCACTGTCTTATGTATTGTTCACGTTCTCTCTCCTCTCTCTTCTTTTCTTCCCACTGTCTTATGTATTGTTCACGTTCTCTCTCCTCTCTCTTCTTTTCTTCACACTGTCTTATGTATTGTTCACGTTCTCTCTCCTCTCTTCTTTTCTTCACACTGTCTTATGTATTGTTCACGTTCTCTCTCCTCTTCTTTTCTTCACACTGTCTTATGTATTGTTCACGTTCTCTCTCCTCTTCTTTTCTTCACACTGTCTTATGTATTGTTCACGTTCTCTCTCCTCTCTCTTCTTTTCTTCCCACTGTCTTATGTATTGTTCACGTTCTCTCTCCTCTCTCTTCTTTTCTTCACACTGTCTTATGTATTGTTCACGTTCTCTCTCCTCTCTCTTCTTTTCTTCACACTGTCTTATGTATTGTTCACGTTCTCTCTCCTCTCTCTTCTTTTCTTCACACTGTCTTATGTATTGTTCACGTTCTCTCTCCTCTCTCTTCTTTTCTTCACACTGTCTTATGTATTGTTCACGTTCTCTCTCCTCTTCTTTTCTTCACACTGTCTTATGTATTGTTCACGTTCTCTCTCCTCTCTCTTCTTTTCTTCCCACTGTCTTATGTATTGTTCACGTTCTCTCTCCTCTCTCTTCTTTTCTTCACACTGTCTTATGTATTGTTCACGTTCTCTCTCCTCTCTCTTCTTTTCTTCACACTGTCTTATGTATTGTTCACGTTATCTCTCCTCTTCTTTTCTTCACACTGTCTTATGTATTGTTCACGTTCTCTCTCCTCTTCTTTTCTTCACACTGTCTTATGTATTGTTCACGTTCTCTCTCCTCTTCTTTTCTTCACGCTGTCTTATGTATTGTTCACGTTCTCTCTCCTCTTCTTTTCTTCACACTGTCTTATGTATTGTTCACGTTCTCTCTCCTCTCTCTTCTTTTCTTCACACTGTCTTATGTATTGTTCACGTTCTCTCTCCTCTTCTTTTCTTCACACTGTCTTATGTATTGTTCATAAGGACGTGGAGGGGGGAGGGAAGACTGGGAGAACGTTCTCTCTCCTCTCTCTTCTTTTCTTCACACTGTCTTATGTATTGTTCACGTTCTCTCTCCTCTCTCTTCTTTTCTTCCCACTGTCTTATGTATTGTTCACGTTCTCTCTCCTCTCTCTTCTTTTCTTCACACTGTCTTATGTATTGTTCACGTTCTCTCTCCTCTTCTTTTCTTCACACTGTCTTATGTATTGTTCACGTTCTCTCTCCTCTCTCTTCTTTTCTTCACACTGTCTTATGTATTGTTCACGTTCTCTCTCCTCTCTCTTCTTTTCTTCACACTGTCTTATGTATTGTTCACGTTCTCTCTCCTCTCTCTTCTTTTCTTCCCACTGTCTTATGTATTGTTCACGTTCTCTCTCCTCTCTCTTCTTTTCTTCACACTGTCTTATGTATTGTTCACGTTCTCTCTCCTCTCTCTTCTTTTCTTCCCACTGTCTTATGTATTGTTCAAGTTCTCTCTCCTCTCTCTTCTTTTCTTCACACTGTCTTATGGTTCACGTTCTCTCTCCTCTCTCTTCTTTTCTTCACACTGTCTTATGTATTGTTCACGTTCTCTCTCCTCTCTCTTCTTTTCTTCACACTGTCTTATGTATTGTTCACGTTCTCTCTCCTCTTCTTTTCTTCACACTGTCTTATGTATTGTTCACGTTCTCTCTCCTCTTCTTTTCTTCACACTGTCTTATGTATTGTTCACGTTCTCTCTCCTCTTCTTTTCTTCACACTGTCTTATGTATTGTTCACGTTCTCTCTCCTCTCTCTTCTTTTCTTCACACTGTCTTATGTATTGTTCACGTTCTCTCTCCTCTTCTTTTCTTCACACTGTCTTATGTATTGTTCACGTTCTCTCTCCTCTTCTTTTCTTCACACTGTCTTATGTATTGTTCACGTTCTCTCTCCTCTTCTTTTCTTCCCACTGTCTTATGTATTGTTCAAGTTCTCTCTCCTCTCTCTTCTTTTCTTCACACTGTCTTATGTATTGTTCACGTTCTCTCTCCTCTCTCTTCTTTTCTTCACACTGTCTTATGTATTGTTCACGTTCTCTCTCCTCTCTCTTCTTTTCTTCACACTGTCTTATGTATTGTTCACGTTCTCTCTCCTCTCTCTTCTTTTCTTCACACTGTCTTATGTATTGTTCACGTTCTCTCTCCTCTTCTTTTCTTCACACTGTCTTATGTATTGTTCACGTTATCTCTCCTCTTCTTTTCTTCACACTGTCTTATGTATTGTTCACGTTCTCTCTCCTCTTCTTTTCTTCACACTGTCTTATGTATTGTTCACGTTCTCTCTCCTCTTCTTTTCTTCACACTGTCTTATGTATTGTTCACGTTCTCTCTCCTCTTCTTTTCTTCCCACTGTCTTATGTATTGTTCAAGTTCTCTCTCCTCTCTCTTCTTTTCTTCACACTGTCTTATGTATTGTTCACGTTCTCTCTCCTCTCTCTTCTTTTCTTCACACTGTCTTATGTATTGTTCACGTTATCTCTCCTCTTCTTTTCTTCACACTGTCTTATGTATTGTTCACGTTCTCTCTCCTCTCTCTTCTTTTCTTCACACTGTCTTATGTATTGTTCACGTTCTCTCTCCTCTCTTCTTTTCTTCACACTGTCTTATGTATTGTTCACGTTCTCTCTCCTCTCTTCTTTTCTTCACACTGTCTTATGTATTGTTCACGTTCTCTCTCCTCTCTCTTCTTTTCTTCCCACTGTCTTATGTATTGTTCACGTTCTCTCTCCTCTCTCTTCTTTTCTTCCCACTGTCTTATGTATTGTTCACGTTCTCTCTCTCTCTCTTCTTTTCTTCCCACTGTCTTATGTATTGTTCACGTTCTCTCTCCTCTCTCTTCTTTTCTTCACACTGTCTTATGTATTGTTCACGTTCTCTCTCCTCTCTTCTTTTCTTCACACTGTCTTATGTATTGTTCACGTTCTCTCTCCTCTCTCTTCTTTTCTTCCCACTGTCTTATGTATTGTTCACGTTCTCTCTCCTCTCTCTTCTTTTCTTCCCACTGTCTTATGTATTGTTCACGTTCTCTCTCCTCTCTTCTTTTCTTCACACTGTCTTATGTATTGTTCACGTTCTCTCTCCTCTCTCTTCTTTTCTTCACACTGTCTTATGTATTGTTCACGTTCTCTCTCCTCTCTCTTCTTTTCTTCCCACTGTCTTATGTATTGTTCACGTTCTCTCTCCTCTCTCTTCTTTTCTTCCCACTGTCTTATGTATTGTTCACGTTCTCTCTCCTCTCTCTTCTTTTCTTCCCACTGTCTTATGTATTGTTCACGTTCTCTCTCCTCTCTCTTCTTTTCTTCCCACTGTCTTATGTATTGTTCACGTTCTCTCTCCTCTCTCTTTTTTCTTCCCACTGTCTTATGTATTGTTCACGTTCTCTCTCCTCTCTCTTCTTTTCTTCACACTGTCTTATGTATTGTTCACGTTCTCTCTCCTCTCTTCTTTTCTTCACACTGTCTTATGTATTGTTCACGTTCTCTCTCCTCTCTTCTTTTCTTCACACTGTCTTATGTATTGTTCACGTTCTCTCTCCTCTCTCTTCTTTTCTTCACACTGTCTTATGTATTGTTCACGTTCTCTCTCCTCTCTCTTCTTTTCTTCACACTGTCTTATGTATTGTTCACGTTCTCTCTCCTCTCTCTTCTTTTCTTCCCACTGTCTTATGTATTGTTCACGTTCTCTCTCCTCTCTCTTCTTTTCTTCCCACTGTCTTATGTATTGTTCACGTTCTCTCTCCTCTCTTCTTTTCTTCCCACTGTCTTATGTATTGTTCACGTTCTCTCTCCTCTCTCTTCTTTTCTTCCCACTGTCTTATGTATTGTTCACGTTCTCTCTCCTCTCTCTTCTTTTCTTCACACTGTCTTATGTATTGTTCACGTTCTCTCTCCTCTCTTCTTTTCTTCACACTGTCTTATGTATTGTTCACGTTCTCTCTCCTCTCTCTTCTTTTCTTCCCACTGTCTTATGTATTGTTCACGTTCTCTCTCCTCTCTCTTCTTTTCTTCCCACTGTCTTATGTATTGTTCACGTTCTCTCTCCTCTCTTCTTTTCTTCACACTGTCTTATGTATTGTTCACGTTCTCTCTCCTCTCTCTTCTTTTCTTCACACTGTCTTATGTATTGTTCACGTTCTCTCTCTCTCTCTCTTTTTTCTTCCCACTGTCTTATGTATTGTTCACGTTCTCTCTCCTCTCTCTTCTTTTCTTCCCACTGTCTTATGTATTGTTCACGTTCTCTCTCCTCTCTCTTCTTTTCTTCCCACTGTCTTATGTATTGTTCACGTTCTCTCTCCTCTCTCTTCTTTTCTTCCCACTGTCTTATGTATTGTTCACGTTCTCTCTCCTCTCTCTTCTTTTCTTCACACTGTCTTATGTATTGTTCACGTTCTCTCTCCTCTCTTCTTTTCTTCACACTGTCTTATGTATTGTTCACGTTCTCTCTCCTCTCTTCTTTTCTTCACACTGTCTTATGTATTGTTCACGTTCTCTCTCCTCTCTCTTCTTTTCTTCACACTGTCTTATGTATTGTTCACGTGTTCTCTCTCTCTCTCTCTCTTCTTTTCTTCCACTGTCTTATGTATTGTTCACGTTCTCTCTCCTCTCTCTTCTTTTCTTCCCACTGTCTTATGTATTGTTCACGTTCTCTCTCCTCTCTCTTCTTTTCTTCCCACTGTCTTATGTATTGTTCACGTTCTCTCTCCTCTCTCTTCTTTTCTTCACACTGTCTTATGTATTGTTCACTTCTTGCTCTTTCTTCACTTTCTGCTTCCTCTCATCTTATCTCCTCTTCTCTTCCTTTATGTCGCTTCCACTTATCCTTTTGTTTCTGTCTTCATCATCTCAATGTCGTCTGAATTTGTCAACAGCTTCATCCATTTCTCTCTGCACCTTGTTTTCTTGAGCTGCCATGAGGTCCTTCGCCGTGGTGACTTGTTTTGATTATGGTTGTTTGATTTAGGGTTGTTGATTGTGTCCTGGCATCATTCCATATATCTTGAGAGAGCCAGGGTCTTTAATCTTTGTCAATTCCTTTTTCATACAGGTAGCTTTCTGTTGAGTCCAGAATAGGTTACCCTCAGTTTTTAACATCGACAAAGCAGTCAAAAGAAAACAGGGTGGAGTCTTATTTTCCTGTCTTCTTTTCATGATATTCTGTACATGTTAATACTTGGTTGTATTAAACGACCCATCCTTAGGCCATCTATATTCAGAGGCTTCTTTTCATGATATTCTGTACATGTTAATACTTGGTTAAGTCTTTTTCCATTTGGGGGGTATTTTCCTACTAAGAACTGTAGAAGGGTGGCGGGTTTCATAGCGACTGGCCCCTCAGGTAACTCTGAGCTCCTGTCTGCCATATCTCAGAGAGTAGAGGGGTGGCGGGTTTCATAGCGACTGGCCCCTCAGGTAACTCTGAGCTCCTGTCTGCCATATCTCAGAGAGTAGAGGGGTGGCGGGTTTCATAGCGACTGGCCCCTCAGGTAACTCTGAGCTCCTGTCTGCCATATCAAAAAAATATATTTTTAAATGATTTAATTAGGCTCTACGTGTAATGTGAATACTGGTACATGAATGCAAAATAACCCAATATGTGTATAGTCTATCCCTTAACTCACATAAGTTTATTTAAAGCATGGTGATAAGTAAATTATAATTAAACACCATGTAATGTATGGGTGGTGTAAAAGAATCATCTTCTATGGAGGAAGCAGGAAATAGTAAAGGGTTCAAGATGATTATAACTGGTATAAACTTGTGGAACCTCCACAACAATCCTGGCATCTCTGTGATAATCTCCTCCTTCCAAGGGAGAAACTCTTACTTCAAAACGATTTCTTTTTAAAATAGCGTGGGTCAGTAACACACGGGCAGGTGTATTCCCTAATACAGCAGTGGTGTATGCTTTATTCAAATTTTGTAACGGCGTTCTTCGTTTGTTGAAAGAGAGTCGAACCGAAATGCAGCGTGGTGGTTACTCATGTCTTTAATAAATGAATCGTGATACATGAACATAACTTATACAAAACAACAAACGGAACGTAAAACCTAATTACAGCCTATCTGGTGAACACTACACAGAGACAGGAACAATCACCCACGAAATACAAAGTGAAACCCAGGCTACCTAAATATGGTTCCCCATCAGGGACAACAAGAATCACCTGACTCTGATTGAGAACCGCCTCAGGCAGCCAAGCCTATACTAGACACACCCCTAATCAACCACAATCCCAATGCCTACAAAAACCCCAATACGACAATACAATAACCCCAAGTCTCATCAAACACAAAAAATAATTGGAAGTTTATACTTGTAATTTATGCCCTAAGTCCTATCACCAAGTCTCATGATCATGAACATTTAACCCAGGAACCCTTTTTCAGGACCCTGTCTTTCAAAGATCATTCGTAAAAATCCAAATAACTTCATAGATTGTCATTGTAAAGGGTTTAAACACTGTTTCCCATGCTTGTTCAATGAACCATAAACAATTAATGAACATGCACCTGTGGAACGGTCGTTAAGACACTAACAGCTTACAGACAATTAGGCAATTAAGGTCACAGTTATGAAAACTTAGGACACTAAAGAAGCCTTTCTACTGACTCTGAAAAGCACCAAAAGAAAGATGCCCAGGGTCCCTGCTCATCTGTGTGAACGTGCCTTAGGCATGCTGCAAGGAGATGAGGACTGCAGATGTGGCCAGGGCAATAAATTGCAATGCCGTACAGTGAGATGCCTAAGATAGCGCTATAGGGAGACAGGACGGACAGCTGATCATGCTCGCAGTGGTAGACCACGTGTAACAACTCCTGCACAGGATCAGTTTATCCGAACATCACACCTGCGGGACAGGTACAGGACGGCAACAACAACTGCCCGAGTTACACCAGGAATGCACAATCCCTCCATCAGTGCTCAGACTGTCTGCAATAGGCTGAGAGAGGCTGGACTGAGGGCTTGTAGGCCTGTTGTAAGGCAGGTCCTCACCAGACATCACCGGCAACAATGTAGGCACAAACCCACCGTCGCTGGACCAGACAGGACTGGCAAAAAGTGCTGGGGCGGTGTGTCACAGCATCATCGGACTGAGCTTGTTGTTATTGCAGGCAATCTCAACGCCCAGAAATGTCTGGGAACTTGCATGTGACTTGGTGGAAGGGTGGGGTAACATCTCACAACAAGAATGGACAAATCTGGTGCAGTCCATGAGGAGGAGATGCACTGCAGTACTTAATGCAGCTGGTGGCCATACCAGATACTGATGTTACTTTTGATTTTGACCCCCCCTTTGTTCAGGGACACATTATTCAATTTCTGTTAGTCACGTGTCTGTGGAACTTGTTTATGTCTCAGTTGTTGAATCTTGTTATGTTCATACAAATATTTACGCATGTTAAGTTTGCTGAAAATAAATGCAGTTGACAGTGAGAGGACTTTTTTAATGAGTTTGTGGTATGATTCATTGTTAGTCTATTGCAGATCTGGAAAAACGATCCACCTACCACTCTTGTTGGGGGAGGTGCATGCCAGCAGATGAGGACATTTGGCTGGAAGAAATTATATAGTAAAACCTGCAATAGAGTGAATGTAAACCAGGGGAAAAACACACTACCCTCCCCTATACCCAACCAAAAAACACACTTCCCTCCCCTATACCCAACCAAAAAACACACTACCCTCCCCTATACCCAACCATAAAACACACTACCCTCCCCTATACCCAACCAAAAAACACACTACCCTCCCCTATACCCAACCATAAAACACACTACCCTCCCCTATACCCAACCAAAAAACACACTACCCTCCCCTATACCCAACCAAAAAACACACTACCCTCCCCTATACCCAACCAAAAAACACACTACCCTCCCCTATACCCAACCAAAAAACACACTACCCTCCCCTATACCCAACCAAAAACACACTACCCTCCCCTATACCCAACCAAAAACACACTACTCCCTCCCCTATACCCAACCAAAAAACACACTATCCTCCCCTATACCCAACCAAAAAACACACTACCCTCCCCTATACCCAACCAAAAAACACACTACCCTCCCTATACCCAACCAAAAAACACACTACCCTCCCCTATACCCAACCAAAAACACACTATCCTCCCCTATACCCAACCAAAAAACACACTACCCTCCCCTATACCCAACCAAAAAACACACTACCCTCCCCTATACCCAACCATAAAACACACTATCCTCCCCTATACCCAACCAAAAAACACACTACCCTCCCCTATACCCAACCAAAAAACACACTACCCTCCCCTATACCCAACCATAAAACACACTATCCTCCCCTATACCCAACCAAAAAACACACTTCCCTCCCCTATACCCAACCAAAAAACACACTACCCTCCCCTATACCCAACCATAAAACACACTATCCTCCCCCTATACCCAACCAAAAAACACACTTCCTCCCCTATACCCAACCAAGAAACACACTATCCTCCCCTATACCCAACCAAAAACACACTACCCTCCCCTATACCCAACCAAAAAACACACTATCCTCCCCTATACCCAACCAAGAAACACACTACCCTCCCTATACCCAACCAAAAAACACACTACCCTCCCTATACCCAACCAAAAAACACACTATCCTCCCCTATACCCAACCAAAAAACACACTACCCTCCCCTATACCCAACCAAAAAACACACTACCCTCCCCTATACCCAACCATAAAACACACTATCCTCCCCTATACCCAACCAAAAAACACACTACCCTCCCCTATACCCAACCAAAAAACACACTACCCTCCCCTATACCCAACCATAAAACACACTATCCTCCCTATACCCAACCAAAAACACACTTCCCTCCCCTATACCCAACCAAAAAACACACTACCCTCCCTATACCCAACCATAAAACACACTATCCTCCCCTATACCCAACCAAAAAACACACTTCCCTCCCCTATACCCAACCAAGAAACACACTATCCTCCCCTATACCCAACCAAAAAACACACTACCCTCCCCTATACCCAACCAAAAAACACACTATCCTCCCCTATACCCAACCAAGAAACACACTATCCTCCCTATACCCAACCAAAAACACACTACCCTCCCCCCTATACCCAACCAAAAAACACACTACCCTCCCCTATACCCAACCAAAAACACACTACCCCAACCAAAAAACACACACTACCCTCCCTATACCCAACCAAAAACACACTACCCTCCCCTATACCCAACCAAAAAACACACTACCCTCCCCTATACCCAACCAAAAAACACACTACCCTCCCCTATACCCAACCAAAAACACACTACCCTCCCCTATACCCAACCAAAAAACACACTACCCTCCCCTATACCCAACCAAAAAACACACTACCCTCCCCTATACCCAACCAAAAACACACTACCCTCCCCTATACCCAACCAAAAAACACACTACCCTCCCCTATACCCAACCAAAAAACACACTACCCTCCCCTATACCCAACCAAAAAACACACTACCCTCCCTATACCCAACCAAAAACACACTACCCTCCCCTATACCCAACCAAAAAACACACTACCCTCCCCTATACCCAACCAAAAAACACACTACCCTCCCCTATACCCAACCAAAAAAACACACTACCCTCCCCTATACCCAACCAAAAAACACACTACCCTCCCCTATACCCAACCAAAAAACACACTTCCCTCCCCTATACCCAACCAAAAAACACACTACCCTCCCCTATACCCAACCAAAAACACACTACCCTCCCCTATACCCAACCAAAAAACACACTACCCTCCCCTATACCCAACCAAAAAACACACTACCCTCCCTATACCCAACCAAAAAACACACTACCCTCCCCTATACCCAACCAAAAAACACACTACCCTCCCTATACCCAACCAAAAAACACACTACCCTCCCCTATACCCAACCAAAAACACACTACCCTCCCCTATACCCAACCAAAAACACACTACCCTCCCCTATACCCAACCAAAAAACACACTACCCTCCCCCTATACCCAACCAAAAAACACACTACCCTCCCCTATACCCAACCAAAAAACACACTACCCTCCCCTATACCCAACCAAAAAACACACTACCCTCCCCTATACCCAACCAAAAAACACACTACCCTCCCCTATACCCAACCAAAAAACACACTACCCTCCCCTATACCCAACCAAAAAACACACTACCTCCCTATACCCAACCAAAAAACACACTACCCTCCCTATACCCAACCAAAAAACACACTACCCTCCCCTATACCCAACCAAAAACACACTACCCTCCCTATACCCAACCAAAAACACACTACCCTCCCCTATACCCAACCAAAAACACACTACCCTCCCCTATACCCAACCAAAAAACACACTACCCTCCCTATACCCAACCAAAAAACACACTACCCTCCCCTATACCCAACCAAAAAAACACACTTCCCTCCCCTATACCCAACCAAAAACACACTACCCTCCCTATACCCAACCAAAAAACACACTACCCTCCCTATACCCAACCAAAAACACACTACCCTCCCCTATACCCAACCAAAAAACACACTACCCTCCCCTATACCCAACCAAAAAACACACTACCCTCCCCTATACCCAACCAAAAAACACACTACCCTCCCCTATACCCAACCAAAAACACACTACCCTCCCCTATACCCAACCAAAAACACACTACCCTCCCTATACCCAACCAAAAAACACACTACCCTCCCCTATACCCAACCAAAAAACACACTTCCCTCCCCTATACCCAACCAAAAACACACTACCCTCCCTATACCCAACCAAAAACACACTACCCTCCCCTATACCCAACCAAAAACACACTACCCTCCCCTATACCCAACCAAAAAACACACTACCCTCCCCTATACCCAACCAAAAACACACTACCCTCCCTAACCCAAAAAAAACACACTACCCTCCCCTATACCCAACCAAAAAACACACTACCCTCCCTATACCCAACCAAAAACACACTACCCTCCCCTATACCCAACCAAAAACACACTACCCTCCCCTATACCCAACCAAGAAACACACTACCCAACCAAAAAACACACTACCCTCCCCTATACCCAACCAAAAAACACACTTCCCTCCCCTATACCCAACCAAAAAACACACTACCCTCCCCTATACCCAACCAAAAAACACACTACCCTCCCTATACCCAACCAAAAACACACTACCCTCCCCTATACCCAACCAAAAAACACACTACCCTCCCTATACCCAACCAAAAACACACACCCCTATACCCAACCAAAAACACACTCCCCTATACCCAACCAAAAAACACACTACCCTCCCCTATACCCAACCAAGAAACACACTATCCTCCCCTATACCCAACCAAAAAACACACTTCCCTCCCCTATACCCAACCAAGAAACACACTACCCTCCCCTATACCCTACCAAAAAACACACTACCCTCCCCTATACCCTACCAAAAAACACACTTCCCTCCCCTATACCCAACCAAAAAACACACTACCCTCCCCTATACCCAACCAAAAAACACACTTCCCTCCCCTATACCCAACCAAGAAACACACTTCCCTCCCCTGTGCCTGACCAAAAAACACACTATCCTCCCCTATACCCAACCAAAAAACACACTACCCTCCCCTATACCCAACCAAAAAACACACTTCCCTCCCCTATACCCAACCAAGAAACACACTATCCTCCTCTATACCCAACCAAGAAACACACTATCCTCCCCTATACCCAACCAAGAAACACACTTCCCTCCCCTATACCCAACCAAAAAACACACTACCCTCCCCTATACCCAACCAAGAAACACACTTCCCTCCCCTATACCCAACCAAGAAACACACTATCCTCCCCTATACCCAACCAAAAAACACACTTCCCTCCCTATACCCAACCAAGAAACACACTATCCTCCCTATACCCAACCAAGAAACACACTATCCTCCCCTATACCCAACCAAAAACACACTATCCTCCCCTATACCCAACCAAGAAACACACTATCCTCCCTATACCCAACCAAAAACACACTTCCCTCCCTATACCCAACCGAAAAACACACTATCCTCCCCTATACCCAACCAAGAAACACACTATCCTCCCCTATACCCAACCAAAAACACACTTCCTCCCCTATACCCAACCAAGAAACACACTATCCTCCCCTATACCCAACCAAGAAACACACTATCCTCCCCTATACCCAACCAAGAAACACACTATCCTCCCCTATACCCAACCAAAAAACACACTACCCTCCCCTGTGCCCGACCAAAAAACACACTTCCCTCCCCTGTGCCCAACCATAAAACACACTACCCTCCCCTGTGCCCGACCAAAAAACACACTTCCCTCCCCTGTGCCCAACCATAAAACACACTACCCTCCCCTGTGCCCGACCATAAAACACACTACCCTCCCCTATACCCAACCAAAAAACCCACTTCCCTCCCCTGTGCCCGACCAAAAAACACACTTCCCTGCCCTGTGCCCAACCAAAAAACACACTTCCCTCCCCTGTGCCCAACCAAAAAACACACTTCCCTCCCCTGTGCCCAACCAAAAAACACACTACCCTCCCCTGTGCCCAACCAAAAAACACACTACCCTCCCCTGTGCCCGACCAAAAAACACACTACCCTCCCCTATATCCAACCAAAAAATACACTACCCTCCCCTATACCCAACCATAAAACACACTACCCTCCCCTGTGCCCGACCATAAAACACACTACCCTCCCCTGTGCCCGACCATAAAACACACTACCCTCCCCTATACCCAACCATAAAACACACTACCCTCCCCTGTGCCCGACCATAAAACACACTACCCTCCCCTATACCCAACCAAAAAACCCACTTCCCTCCCTGTGCCCGACCAAAAACACACTTCCCTGCCCTGTGCCCAACCAAAAAACACACTTCCCTCCCCTGTGCCCAACCAAAAAACACACTTCCCTCCCCTGTGCCCAACCAAAAAACACACTACCCTCCCCTGTGCCCAACCAAAAAACACACTACCCTCCCCTGTGCCCAACCAAAAACACACTTCCCTCCCCTGTGCCCAACCAAAAACACACTACCCTCCCCTATATCCAACCAAAAACACACTATCCTCCCCTATACCCAACCAAAAAACACACTACCCTCCCCTATACCCAACCAAAAACACACTACCCTCCCCTATACCCAACCATAAAACACACTATCCTCCCCTATACCCAACCAAAAACACACTACCCTCCCTATACCCAACCAAAAAACACACTACCCTCCCCTATACCCAACCATAAAACACACTATCCTCCCCTATACCCAACCAAAAAACACACTTCCCTCCCCTATACCCAACCAAAAAACACACTACCTCCCCCTATACCCAACCATAAAACACACTATCCTCCCCTATACCCAACCAAAAAAACACACTTCCTCCCCTATACCCAACCAAGAAACACACTATCCCCTATACCCAACCAAAAAACACACTACCCTCCCCCCTATACCCAACCAAAAAACACACTATCCTCCCCTATACCCAACCAAAAACACACTATCCTCCCCTATACCCAACCAAAAAACACACTACCCTCCCCCACTATACCCAACCAAAAAACACACTACCCTCCCCTATACCCAACCAAAAAACACACTACCCTCCCCTATACCCAACCAAAAAACACACTACCCTCCCCTATACCCAACCAAAAACACACTACCCTCCCCTATACCCAACCAAAAAACACACTACCCTCCCCTATACCCAACCAAAAAACACACTACCCTCCCCTATACCCAACCAAAAAACACACTACCCTCCCCTATACCCAACCAAAAACACACTACCCTCCCCTATACCCAACCAAAAACACACTACCCTCCCCTATACCCAACCAAAAACACACTACCCTCCCCTATACCCAACCAAAAAACACACTACCCTCCCCTATACCCAACCAAAAACACACTACCCTCCCCTATACCCAACCAAAAAACACACTACCCTCCCCCCAACCAAAAAACACCAACCCAAAAAAACACACTTTTCCCCTATACCCAACCAAAAAACACACTACCCTCCCCTATACCCAACCAAAAAACACACTACCCTCCCCTATACCCAACCAAAAAACACACTACCCTCCCCTATACCCAACCAAAAAACACTACCCTCCCCTATACCCAACCAAAAAACACACTTTCTCCCCCCTATACCCAACCAAAAACACACTACCCTCCCCTATACCCAACCAAAAAACACACTACCCTCCCCTATACCCAACCAAAAACACACTACCCTCCCCTATACCCAACCAAAAAACACACTACCCTCCCTATACCCAACCAAAAAACACACTACCCTCCCCTATACCCAACCAAAAAACACACTACCCTCCCCTATACCCAACCAAAAACACACTACCCCCCCTATACCCAACCAAAAAAACACACTACCCTCCCCTATACCCAACCAAAAAACACACTACCCTCCCCTATACCCAACCAAAAAAACACTTCCCTCCCTATACCCAACCAAAAAACACACTACCCCCTCCCCTAAACCCAACCATAAACACACTACCCTCCCCTATACCCAACCAAAAACACACTACCCTCCCTATACCCAACCAAAAAACACACTACCCTCCCCCCTATACCCAACCAAAAAACACACTACCCTCCCCTATACCCAACCAAAAAACACACTACCCTCCCCTATACCCAACCAAAAAACACACTTCCCTCCCCTATACCCAACCAAAAACACACTACCCTCCCCTATACCCAACCAAAAAACACACTACCCTCCCTATACCCAACCAAAAACACACTACCCCCCTATACCCAACCAAAAAACACACTACCCTCCCCTATACCCAACCAAAAAACACACTACCCTCCCTATACCCAACCAAAAACACACTACCCTCCTATACCCAACCAAAAAACACACTACCCTCCCCTATACCCAACCAAAAAACACACTACCCTCCCCTATACCCAACCAAAAAACACACTACCCTCCCTATACCCAACCAAAAAACACACTACCCTCCCCTATACCCAACCAAAAACACACTACCCTCCCCTATACCCAACCAAAAACACACTACCTCCCTATACCCAACCAAAAACACACTACCCTCCCCTATACCCAACCAAAAAACACTACCCTCCCCTATACCCAACCAAAAAACACACTACCCTCCCTATACCCAACCAAGAAACACACTACCCTCCCCTATACCCAACCAAAAACACACTTCCTCCCCTATACCCAACCAAAAAACACACTTCCCTCCCCTATACCCAACCAAAAAACACACTACCCTCCCTATACCCAACCAAGAAACACACTATCCTCCCCTATACCCAACCAAAAAACACACTTCCCTCCCCTATACCCAACCAAGAAACACACTACCCTCCCTATACCCTACCAAAAACACACTACCCTCCCCTATACCCTACCAAAAACACACTTCCTCCCCTATACCCAACCAAAAACACACTACCCTCCCTATACCCAACCAAAAAACACACTTCCTCCCCTATACCCAACCAAGAAACACACTTCCTCCCCTGTGCCTGACCAAAAACACACTATCCTCCCCTATACCCAACCAAAAACACACTACCCTCCCCTATACCCAACCAAAAAACACACTTCCTCCCCTATACCCAACCAAGAAACACACTATCCTCCTCTATACCCAACCAAGAAACACACTATCCTCCCTATACCCAACCAAGAAACACACTTCCTCCCCTATACCCAACCAAAAACACACTACCCTCCCCTATACCCAACCAAGAAACACACTTCCTCCCCTATACCCAACCAAGAAACACACTATCCTCCCCTATACCCAACCAAAAACACACTTCCTCCCCTATACCCAACCAAGAAACACACTATCCTCCCCTATACCCAACCAAGAAACACACTATCCTCCCCTATACCCAACCAAAAAACACACTATCCTCCCCTATACCCAACCAAGAAACACACTATCCTCCCCTATACCCAACCAAAAAACACACTTCCCTCCCCTATACCCAACCGAAAAACACACTATCCTCCCCTATACCCAACCAAGAAACACACTATCCTCCCCTATACCCAACCAAAAAACACACTTCCCTCCCCTATACCCAACCAAGAAACACACTATCCTCCCCTATACCCAACCAAGAAACACACTATCCTCCCCTATACCCAACCAAGAAACACACTATCCTCCCCTATACCCAACCAAAAAACACACTACCCTCCCCTGTGCCCGACCAAAAACACACTTCCTCCCCTGTGCCCAACCATAAAACACACTACCCTCCCCTGTGCCCGACCAAAAACACACTTCCTCCCCTGTGCCCAACCATAAAACACACTACCCTCCCCTGTGCCCGACCATAAAACACACTACCCTCCCTATACCCAACCAAAAAACCCACTTCCCCTCCCCTGTGCCCGACCAAAAACACACTTCCTGCCCTGTGCCCAACCAAAAAACACACTTCCCTCCCCTGTGCCCAACCAAAAAACACACTTCCCTCCCCTGTGCCCAACCAAAAACACACTACCCTCCCCTGTGCCCAACCAAAAACACACTACCCTCCCCTGTGCCCGACCAAAAACACACTACCCTCCCTATATCCAACCAAAAAATACACTACCCTCCCCTATACCCAACCATAAAACACACTACCCTCCCCTGTGCCCGACCATAAAACACACTACCCTCCCCTGTGCCCGACCATAAAACACACTACCCTCCCTATACCCAACCATAAAACACACTACCCTCCCCTGTGCCCGACCATAAAACACACTACCCTCCCCTATACCCAACCAAAACCCACTTCCCTCCCCTGTGCCCGACCAAAAAACACACTTCCCTGCCCTGTGCCCAACCAAAAACACACTTCCCTCCCTTGTGCCCAACCAAAAAACACACTTCCCTCCCCTGTGCCCAACCAAAAAACACACTACCCTCCCCTGTGCCCAACCAAAAACACACTACCCTCCCCTGTGCCCAACCAAAAAACACACTTCCTCCCCTGTGCCCAACCAAAAACACACTACCCTCCCCTATATCCAACCAAAAACACACTACCCTCCCCTGTGCACGACCAAAAACACACTACCCTCCCCTATATCCAACCAAAAACACACTACCCTCCCTTGTGTCCAACCATAAAACACACTACCCTCCCCTGTGCCCGACCAAAAAACACACTTCCTCCCCTGTGCCCAACCATAAAACACACTACCCTCCCCTGTGCCCAACCATAAAACACACTACCCTCCCCTATACCCAACCAAAAACCCACTTCCTCCCCTGTGCCCGACCAAAAAACACACTTCCCTGCCCTGTGCCCAACCAAAAAACCCACTTCCCTCCCCTGTGCCCGACCAAAAAACACAATTCCCTCCCCTGTGCCTGACCAAAAAAACACACTACCCTCCCCTATACCCAACCAAAAACACACTTCCTCCCTATACCCAACCATAAAACACACTACCCTCCCCTGTGCCCGACCATAAAAACACACTTCCCTCCCCAGTGCCCGACCATAAAACACATTACCCTCCCCTGTGCCCGACCATAAAACACACTTCCCTCCCCTGTGCCCAACCATAAAACACACTACCCTCCCTGTACCCAACCATAAAACACACTTCCCTCCCCTGTGCCCAACCATAAAACACACTACCCTCCCCTATACCCAACCAAGAAACACACTACCCTCCCCTATACCCAACCAAAAACACACTTCCCTCCCCTGTTCCCAACCATAAAACACACTACCCTCCCCTATACCCAACCAAAAAACACACTACCCTCCCCTATACCCAACCAAGAAACACACTACCCTCCCTATACCCAACCAAAAAACACACTTCCCTCCCCTATACCCAACCAAAAACACACTTCCTCCCCTATACCCAACCAAAAACACACTTCCCTCCCCTATACCCAACCAAAAACACACTACCCTCCCCTATACCCAACCAAGAAACACACTATCCTCCCCTATACCCAACCAAAAAACACACTTCCCTCCCCTATACCCAACCAAGAAACACACTACCCTCCCCTATACCCTACCAAAAAACACACTACCCTCCCCTATACCCTACCAAAAACACACTTCCTCCCCTATACCCAACCAAAAACACACTACCCTCCCCTATACCCAACCAAAAAACACACTTCCTCCCCTATACCCAACCAAGAAACACACTTCCCTCCCCTGTGCCTGACCAAAAACACACTATCCTCCCCTATACCCAACCAAAAAACACACTACCCTCCCCTATACCCAACCAAAAAACACACTTCCTCCCCTATACCCAACCAAGAAACACACTATCCTCCCCTATACCCAACCAAGAAACACACTATCCTCCCCTATACCCAACCAAGAAACACACTTCCCTCCCCTATACCCAACCAAAAAACACACTACCCTCCCCTATACCCAACCAAGAAACACACTTCCCTCCCCTATACCCAACCAAGAAACACACTATCCTCCCCTATACCCAACCAAGAAACACACTTCCCTCCCCTATACCCAACCAAGAAACACACTATCCTCCCCTATACCCAACCAAAAAACACACTATCCTCCCCTATACCCAACCAAGAAACACACTATCCTCCCCTATACCCAACCAAAAAACACACTTCCCTCCCCTATACCCAACCGAAAAACACACTATCCTCCCCTATACCCAACCAAGAAACACACTATCCTCCCCTATACCCAACCAAAAAACACACTTCCCTCCCCTATACCCAACCAAGAAACACACTATCCTCCCCTATACCCAACCAAGAAACACACTATCCTCCCCTATACCCAACCAAGAAACACACTATCCTCCCCTATACCCAACCAAAAAACACACTACCCTCCCCTGTGCCCGACCAAAAAACACACTTCCCTCCCCTGTGCCCAACCATAAAACACACTACCCTCCCCTGTGCCCGACCAAAAAACACACTTCCCTCCCCTGTGCCCAACCATAAAACACACTACCCTCCCCTGTGCCCGACCATAAAACACACTACCCTCCCTATACCCAACCAAAAACCCACTTCCCTCCCCTGTGCCCGACCAAAAAACACACTTCCCTGCCCTGTGCCCAACCAAAAACACACTTCCTCCCCTGTGCCCAACCAAAAACACACTTCCTCCCCTGTGCCCAACCAAAAACACACTACCCTCCCCTGTGCCCAACCAAAAAACACACTACCCTCCCCTGTGCCCGACCAAAAACACACTACCCTCCCCTATATCCAACCAAAAAATACACTACCCTCCCCTATACCCAACCATAAAACACACTACCCTCCCCTGTGCCCGACCATAAAACACACTACCTCCCCTGTGCCCGACCATAAAACACACTACCCTCCCCTATACCCAACCATAAAACACACTACCCTCCCCTGTGCCCGACCATAAAACACACTACCCTCCCCTATACCCAACCAAAAACCCACTTCCCTCCCCTGTGCCCGACCAAAAACACACTTCCTGCCCTGTGCCCAACCAAAAACACACTTCCTCCCTGTGCCCAACCAAAAACACACTTCCTCCCCTGTGCCCAACCAAAAACACACTACCCTCCCCTGTGCCCAACCAAAAACACACTACCCTCCCCTGTGCCCAACCAAAAACACACTTCCCTCCCCTGTGCCCAACCAAAAAACACACTACCCTCCCCTATATCCAACCAAAAAACACACTACCCTCCCCTGTGCCCGACCAAAAAACACACTACCCTCCCCTATATCCAACCAAAAAACACACTACCCTCCCCTTGTGTCCAACCATAAAACACACTACCCTCCCCTGTGCCCGACCAAAAAACACACTTCCCTCCCCTGTGCCCAACCATAAAACACACTACCCTCCCCTGTGCCCAACCATAAAACACACTACCCTCCCCTATACCCAACCAAAAAACCCACTTCCCTCCCCTGTGCCCGACCAAAAACACACTTCCCTGCCCTGTGCCCAACCAAAAACCCACTTCCCTCCCCTGTGCCCGAAAAAAACACAATTCCTCCCCTGTGCCTGACCAAAAAACACACTACCCTCCCTATACCCAACCAAAAAACACACTTCCCTCCCTATACCCAACCATAAAACACACTACCCTCCCCTGTGCCCGACCATAAAACACACTTCCTCCCTGTGCCCAACCATAAAACACACTACCCTCCCCTGTGCCCGACCATAAAACACACTTCCCTCCCCTGTGCCCAACCATAAAACACACTACCCTCCCCTGTACCCAATCATAAAACACACTTCCCTCCCCTGTGCCCAACCATAAAACACACTACCCTCCCTATACCCAACCAAAAAACACACTACCCTCCCCTATACCCAACCAAAAACACATTCCCTCCCCTGTGCCCAACCATAAAACACACTTCCTCCCCTGTACCCGACCATAAAACACACTTCCCTCCCTGTGCCCGACCAAAAACACACTTCCTCCCTATACCCAACCAAAAAACACACTATCCTCCCCTGTGCCCAACCATAAAACACACTACCCTCCCCTATACCCAACCAAAAAACACACTTCCCTCCCCTGTGCCCAACCAAAAACACACTACCCTCCCCTATACCCAACCAAAAACACACTATCCTCCCCTGTGCCCAACCATAAAACACACTACCCTCCCCTATACCCAACCAAAAACACACTTCCCTCCCCTGTGCCCAACCATAAAACACACTACCCTCCCTATACCCAACCAAAAAACACACTTCCTCCCCTGTGCCCAACCAAAAAACACACTACCCTCCCCTATACCCAACCAAAAAACACACTTCCCTCCCCTATACCCAACCAAAAAACACACTATCCTCCCCTGTGCCCAAACCATAAAACACACTACCCTCCCCTATACCCAACCAAAAAACACACTACCCTCCCCTGTGCCCAACCATAAAACACACTACCCTCCCTATATCCAACCAAAAACCACGTCCCTCCCCTGTGCCCGACCAAAAACCCACTTCCCTCCCCTGTGCCCGACCAAAAACCCACTTCCCTCCCCTGTGCCCAACCATAAAACACACTTCCTCCCCTGTGCCCGACCAAAAACACACTTCCCTCCCCTTGTGTCCAACCATAAAACACACTACCCTCCCCTGTGCCCGACCAAAAACACACTTCCCTCCCCTATGCCCAACCATAAAACACACTACCCTCCCTGTGCCCAACCATAAAACACACTACCCTCCCCTATACCCAACCAAAAAACCCACTTCCCTCCCTGTGCCAGACCAAAAAACACACTTCCCTCCCTGTGCCCAACCAAAAACCCACTTCCCTCCCCTGTGCCCGACCAAAACACACTTCCCTCCCCTGTGCCTGACCAAAAACACACTACCCTCCCCTATACCCAACCAAAAAACACACTTCCCTCCCCTATACCCAACCAAAAACACACTACCCTCCCCTGTGCCCGACCATAAAACACACTTCCCTCCCCTGTGCCCAACCATAAAACACACTACCCACCCCTGTGCCCGACCATAAAACACACTTCCTCCCCTGTGCCCGACCAAAAACACACTTCCCTCCCCTGTGCCCAACCATAAAACACACTTCCCTCCCCTGTGCCCGACCAAAAAACACACTTCCCTCCCCTTGTGTCCAACCATAAAACACACTACCCTCCCCTGTGCCCGACCAAAAAACACACTTCCCTCCCCTATGCCCAACCATAAAACACACTACCCTCCCCTGTGCCCAACCATAAAACACACTACCCTCCCCTATACCCAACCAAAAAACCCACTTCCCTCCCCTGTGCCAGACCAAAAAACACACTTCCCTGCCCTGTGCCCAACCAAAAAACCCACTTCCCTCCCCTGTGCCCGACCAAAAAACACACTTCCCTCCCCTGTGCCTGACCAAAAAACACACTACCCTCCCCTATACCCAACCATAAAACACACTTCCCTCCCCTATACCCAACCAAAAAACACACTTCCCTCCCCTATACCCAACCATAAAACACACTACCCTCCCCTGTGCCCGACCATAAAACACACTTCCCTCCCCTGTGCCCAACCATAAAACACACTACCCACCCCTGTGCCCGACCATAAAACACACTTCCCTCCCCTGTGCCCAACCATAAAACACACTACCCTCCCCTGTACCCAACCATAAAACACACTTCCCTCCCCTGTGCCCAACCATAAAACACACTACCCTCCCCTATACCCAACCAAAAAACACACTACCCTCCCCTATACCCAACCAAAAAACACACTTCCCTCCCCTGTGCCCAACCATAAAACACACTTCCCTCCCCTGTACCCAACCATAAAACACACTACCCTCCCCTATACCCAACCAAAAAACACACTTCCCTCCCCTGTACCCAACCAAAAAACACATTTCCCTCCCCTGTGCCCAACCATAAAACACACTTCCCTCCCCTGTACCCAACCATAAAACACACTTCCCTCCCCTGTGCCCAACCATAAAACACACTACCCTCCCCTATACCCAACCAAAAACACACTACCCTCCCCTATACCCAACCATAAAACACACTTCCCTCCCCTGTGCCCAACCATAAAACACACTACCCTCCCCTATACCCAACCAAAAAACACACTACCCTCCCCTATACTCAACCAAAAACACACTACCCTCCCCTATACCCAACCAAAAACACACACTTCCCTCCCTATACCCAACCATAAAACACACTTCCCTCCCCTATACCCAACCAAAAACACACTTCCTCCCTATACCCAACCAAAAACACACTACCCTCCCCTATACCCAACCAAAAAACACACTTCCTCCCCTATACCCAACCAAAAAACACACTACCCTCCCCTATACCCAACCAAAAAACACACTTCCCTCCCCTGTGCCCAACCAAAAACACACTTCCCTCCCCTGTGCCCAACCATAAAACACACTACCCTCCCCTATACCCAACCAAGAAACACACTTCCCTCCCCTGTGCCCAACCAAAAACACACTACCCTCCCCTATACCCAACCAAAAACACACTTCCCTCCCTATACCCAACCAAAAAACACACTTCCCTCCTGTACCCAACCAAAAAACACACTTCCCTCCCCTGTGCCCAACCATAAAACACACTACCCTCCCCTATACCCAACCAAAAAACACACTTCCTCCCCTTTGCCCAACCAAAAAACACACTACCCTCCCCTATACCCAACCAAAAAACACACTTCCCTCCCCTATACCCAACCAAAAAACACACTACCCTCCCCTGTGCCCAACCATAAAACACACTACCCTCCCCTATATCCAACCAAAAACCTACGTCCCTCCCCTGTGCCCGACCAAAAACCCACTTCCCTCCCCTGTGCCCGACCAAAAACACACTTCCCTCCCCTGTGCCCAACCATAAAACACACTTCCCTCCCCTGTGCCTGACCAAAAAACACACTTCCCTCCCCTTGTGTCCAACCATAAAACACACTACCCTCCCCTGTGCCCGACCAAAAAACACACTTCCCTCCCCTGTGCCCAACCATAAAACACACTACCCTCCCCTATACCCAACCATAAAACACACTACCCTCCCCTGTGCCCGACCAAATAACACACTTCCCTGCCCTGTGCCCAACCAAAAAACCCACTTCCCTCCCCTGTGCCCGACCAAAAAACCCACTTCCCTCCCCTGTGCCCGACCAAAAAACACACTTCCCTCCCCTGTGCCTGACCAAAAACACACTACCCTCCCCTATACCCCACCATAAAACACACTTCCTCCCCTATACCCAACCATAAAACACACTACCCTCCCCTGTGCCCGACCATAAAACACACTTCCCTCCCCTGTGCCCAACCATAAAACACACTACCCTCCCCTGTGCCCGACCATAAAACACACTTCCCTCCCCTGTGCCCAACCATAAAACACACTACCCTCCCCTGTACCCAACCATAAAACACACTTCCCTCCCCTGTGCCCAACCATAAAACACACTACCCTCCCCTATACCCAACCAAAAACAACACTACCCTCCCCTGTGCCCAACCATAAAACACACTTCCCTCCCCTGTACCCAACCATAAAACACACTACCCTCCCCTATACCCAACCAAAAAACACACTTCCCTCCCCTATACCCAACCATAAAACACACTTCCTCCCCTGTGCCCAACCATAAAACACACTACCCTCCCCTATACCCAACCAAGAAACACACTTCCCTCCCCTGTGCCCAACCAAAAAACACACTACCCTCCCCTATACCCAACCAAAAAACACACTTCCCTCCCCTGTACCCAACCATAAAACACACTTCCCTCCCCTGTGCCCAACCATAAAACACACTACCCTCCCCTATACCCAACCAAGAAACACACTTCCCTCCCCTGTGCCCAACCAAAAAACACACTACCCTCCCCTATACCCAACCAAAAAAAAACACACTTCCCTCCCCTGTACCCAACCAAAAAACACACTTCCCTCCCCTGTGCCCAACCATAAAACACACTACCCTCCCCTATACCCAACCAAAAAACACACTTCCCTCCCCTGTGCCCAACCAAAAAACACACTATCCTCCCCTATACCCAACCAAAAAACACACTACCCTCCCCTGTGCCCAACCATAAAACACACTACCCTCCCCTATATCCAACCAAAAACCTACGTCCCTCCCCTGTGCCCGACCAAAAACCCACTTCCCTCCCCTGTTCAAAAAACACACTTCCCTCCCCTGTGCCCGACCATAAAAACACACTTCCCTCCCCTGTGCCTGACCAAAAACACACTTCCCTCCCCTTGTGTCCGACCATAAAACACACTACCCTCCCCTGTGCCCGACCAAAAACACACTTCCCTCCCCTGTGCCCGACCATAAAACACACTACCCTCCCCTGTGCCCAACCATAAAACACACTACCCTCCCCTATACCCAACCAAAAAACCCACTTCCCTCCCCTGTGCCCGACCAAAAAACACTTCCCTGCCCTGTGCCCAACCAAAAACCCACTTCCCTCCCCTGTGCCCGACCAAAAAACACACTTCCCTCCCCTGTGCCCGACCAAAAACACACTTCCCTCCCCTGTGCCCGACCAAAAACACACTACCCTCCCCTATACCCAACCATAAAACACACTTCCCTCCCCTATACCCAACCATAAAACACACTTCCCTCCCCTGTGCCCGACCATAAAACACACTTCCTCCCCTGTGCCCAACCATAAAACACACTACCCTCCCCTGTGCCCGACCATAAAACACACTTCCCTCCCCTGTGCCCAACCATAAAACACACTACCCTCCCCTGTACCCAACCATAAAACACACTTCCCTCCCTGTGCCCAACCATAAAACACACTACCCTCCCCTATACCCAACCAAAAAACACACTACCCTCCCCTATACCCAACCAAAAACACACTTCCCTCCCCTGTGCCCAACCATAAAACACACTTCCCTCCCCTGTACCCAACCATAAAACACACTACCCTCCCCTATACCCAACCAAAAAACACACTTCCTCCCCTGTACCCAACCAAAAACACATTTCCCTCCCCTGTGCCCAACCATAAAACACACTTCCTCCCCTGTACCCAACCATAAAACACACTACCCTCCCCTATGCCCAACCATAAAACACACTACCCTCCCCTATACCCAACCAAAAAACACACTACCCTCCCTATACCCAACCATAAAACACACTTCCTCCCCTATACCCAACCATAAAACACACTATCCTCCCCTATACCCAACCAAAAAACACACTTCCCTCCCCTATACCCAACCAAAAACACACTACCCTCCCTGTGCCCAACCAAAAAACACACTTCCCTCCCCTGTGCCCAACCAAAAACACACTTTCCTCCCTGTGCCCAACCAAAAACACACTACCCTCCCCTATACCCAACCAAAAACACACTTCCCTCCCCTATACCCAACCAAAAAACACACTACCCTCCCCTATACCCAACCAAAAAACACACTTCCTCCCCTATACCCAACCAAAAAACACACTACCCTCCCCTATACCCAACCAAAAACACACTTCCTCCCCTGTGCCCAACCAAGAAACACACTTCCCTCCCCTGTGCCCAACCATAAAACACACTACCCTCCCCTATACCCAACCAAAAACACACTTCCCTCCCCTGTGCCCAACCAAAAAACACACTACCCTCCCTATACCCAACCAAAAACACACTTCCTCCCCTATACCCAACCAAAAAACACACTTCCCTCCCCTGTACCCAACCAAAAAACACACTTCCCTCCCCTGTGCCCAACCATAAAACACACTACCCTCCCCTATACCCAACCAAAAAACACACTTCCCTCCCCTTTGCCCAACCAAAAAACACACTACCCTCCCCTATACCCAACCAAAAACACACTTCCCTCCCCTATACCCAACCAAAAAACACACTACCCTCCCCTGTGCCCAACCATAAAACACACTACCCTCCCCTATATCCAACCAAAAAACCTACGTCCCTCCCCTGTGCCCGACCAAAAAACCCACTTCCCTCCCCTGTGCCCGACCAAAAAACACACTTCCCTCCCCTGTGCCCAACCATAAAACACACTTCCCTCCCCTGTGCCTGACCAAAAAACACACTTCCCTCCCCTTGTGTCCAACCATAAAACACACTACCCTCCCCTGTGCCCGACCAAAAAACACACTTCCCTCCCCTGTGCCCAACCATAAAACACACTACCCTCCCCTATACCCAACCATAAAACACACTACCCTCCCCTGTGCCCGACCAAATAACACACTTCCTGCCCTGTGCCCAACCAAAAAAACCCACTTCCCTCCCCTGTGCCCGACCAAAAACCCACTTCCCTCCCCTGTGCCCGACCAAAAAACACACTTCCCTCCCCTGTGCCTGACCAAAAACACACTACCCTCCCCTATACCCAACCATAAAACACACTTCCTCCCCTATACCCAACCATAAAACACACTACCCTCCCCTGTGCCCGACCATAAAACACACTTCCCTCCCCTGTGCCCAACCATAAAACACACTACCCTCCCCTGTGCCCGACCATAAAACACACTTCCCTCCCCTGTGCCCAACCATAAAACACACTACCCTCCCTGTACCCAACCATAAAACACACTTCCCTCCCCTGTGCCCAACCATAAAACACACTACCCTCCCTATACCCAACCAAAAACAACACTACCCTCCCCTGTGCCCAACCATAAAACACACTTCCCTCCCCTGTACCCAACCATAAAACACACTACCCTCCCCTATACCCAACCAAAAACACACTTCCCTCCCCTATACCCAACCATAAAACACACTTCCCTCCCCTGTGCCCAACCATAAAACACACTACCCTCCCCTATACCCAACCAAGAAACACACTTCCCTCCCCTGTGCCCAACCAAAAAACACACTACCCTCCCCTATACCCAACCAAAAACACACTTCCCTCCCCTGTACCCAACCATAAAACACACTTCCCTCCCCTGTGCCCAACCATAAAACACACTACCCTCCCCTATACCCAACCAAGAAACACACTTCCTCCCCTGTGCCCAACCAAAAAACACACTACCCTCCCCTATACCCAACCAAAAAAAACACACTTCCTCCCCTGTACCCAACCAAAAAACACACTTCCCTCCCCTGTGCCCAACCATAAAACACACTACCCTCCCTATACCCAACCAAAAAACACACTTCCCTCCCCTGTGCCCAACCAAAAACACACTATCCTCCCCTATACCCAACCAAAAAACACACTACCCTCCCCTGTGCCCAACCATAAAACACACTACCCTCCCCTATATCCAACCAAAAACCTACGTCCCTCCCCTCCCGACCAAAAACCCACTTCCCTCCCCTGTGCCCGACCAAAAAACACACTTCCCTCCCCTGTGCCCGACCATAAAACACACTTCCCTCCCCTGTGCCTGACCAAAAACACACTTCCCTCCCCTTGTGTCCGACCATAAAACACACTACCCTCCCCTGTGCCCGACCAAAAAACACACTTCCCTCCCCTGTGCCCGACCATAAAACACACTACCCTCCCCTGTGCCCCCATAAAACACACTACCCTCCCCTATACCCAACCAAAAAACCCACTTCCTCCCCTGTGCCCGACCAAAAACACACTTCCCTGCCCTGTGCCCAACCAAAAACCCACTTCCTCCCCTGTGCCCGACCAAAAAACACACTTCCCTCCCCCAGCCCAACCAAAAACACACTTCCCTCCCCTGTGCCCGACCAAAAACACACTACCCTCCCCTATACCCAACCATAAAACACACTTCCCTCCCCTATACCCAACCATAAAACACACTTCCCTCCCCTGTGCCCGACCATAAAACACACTTCCTCCCCTGTGCCCAACCATAAAACACACTACCCCCTGTGCCCGACCATAAAACACACTTCCTCCCCTGTGCCCAACCATAAAACACACTACCCTCCCTGTACCCAACCATAAAACACACTTCCTCCCCTGTGCCCAACCATAAAACACACTACCCTCCCCTATACCCAACCAAAAAACACACTACCCTCCCCTATACCCAACCAAAAAACACACTTCCCTCCCCTGTGCCCAACCATAAAACACACTTCCCTCCCCTGTACCCAACCATAAAACACACTACCCTCCCTATACCCAACCAAAAAACACACTTCCCTCCCCTGTACCCAACCAAAAACACATTTCCCCCCTGTGCCCAACCATAAAACACACTTCCCTCCCCTGTACCCAACCATAAAACACACTACCCTCCCCTATGCCCAACCATAAAACACACTACCCTCCCCTATACCCAACCAAAAAACACACTACCCTCCCCTATACCCAACCATAAAACACACTTCCCTCCCTATACCCAACCATAAAACACACTATCCTCCCTATACCCAACCAAAAACACACTTCCTCCCCTATACCCAACCAAAAAACACACTACCCTGCCCTGTGCCCAACCAAAAACACACTTCCCTCCCCTGTGCCCAACCAAAAAACACACTTTCCTCCCCTGTGCCCAACCAAAAAACACACTACCCTCCCCTATATCCAACCAAAAACCTACGTCCCTCCCCTATAAAACCCACTTCCCTCCCCTGTGCCCGAAAAAAACACACTTCCTCCCCTGTGCCCAACCATAAAACACACTTCCTCCCCTGTGCCCAATAAAACACACTACCCTCCCCTATACCCAACCAAAAACACACTTCCCTCCCCTGTGCCCAACCATAAAACACACTACCCTCCCCTATACCCAACCATAAAACACACTACCTCCCCTATACCCAACCAAAAACACACTTCCCTCCCCTGTGCCCAACCAAAAAACACACTTCCCTCCCCTGTGCCCAACCAAAAACACACTACCCTCCCCTATACCCAACCAAAAACACACTTCCTCCCCTGTGCCCAACCATAAAACACACTACCCTCCCCTATACCCAACCATAAAACACACTTCCCTCCCCTGTGCCCAACCATAAAACACACTTCCCTCCCCTGTACCCAACCATAAAACACACTTCCCTCCCCTGTGCCTGACCAAAAACACACTTCCCTCCCCTTGTGTCCAACCATAAAACACACTACCCTCCCCTGTGCCCGACCAAAAACACACTTCCCTCCCCTGTGCCCAACCATAAAACACACTACCCTCCCCTATACCCAACCATAAAACACACTACCCTCCCTGTGCCCGACCAAATAACACACTTCCCTGCCCTGTGCCCAACCAAAAACCCACTTCCCTCCCCTGTGCCCGACCAAAAAACCCACTTCCCTCCCCTGTGCCCGACCAAAAACACACTTCCCTCCCCTGTGCCTGACCAAAAACACACTACCCTCCCCTATACCCAACCATAAAACACACTTCCCTCCCTATACCCAACCATAAAACACACTACCCTCCCCTGTGCCCGACCATAAAACACACTTCCCTCCCTGTGCCCAACCATAAAACACACTACCCTCCCCTGTGCCCGACCATAAAACACACTTCCCTCCCCTGTGCCCAACCATAAAACACACTACCCTCCCCCTGTACCCAACCATAAAACACACTTCCTCCCCTGTGCCCAACCATAAAACACACTACCCTCCCCTATACCCAACCAAAAACAACACTACCCTCCCCTGTGCCCAACCATAAAACACACTTCCTCCCCTGTACCCAACCATAAAACACACTACCCTCCCCTATACCCAACCAAAAACACACTTCCTCCCCTATACCCAACCATAAAACACACTTCCCTCCCCTGTGCCCAACCATAAAACACACTACCCTCCCCTATACCCAACCAAGAAACACACTTCCCTCCCCTGTGCCCAACCAAAAACACACTACCCTCCCCTATACCCAACCAAAAAACACACTTCCCTCCCTGTACCCAACCATAAAACACACTTCCCTCCCCCTGTGCCCAACCATAAAACACACTACCCTCCCCTATACCCAACCAAGAAACACACTTCCCTCCCTGTGCCCAACCAAAAAAACACACTACCCTCCCCTATACCCAACCAAAAAAAACACTTCCCTCCCCTGTACCCAACCAAAAACACACTTCCCTCCCCTGTGCCCAACCATAAAACACACTACCCTCCCCTATACCCAACCAAAAAACACACTTCCCTCCCCTGTGCCCAACCAAAAACACACTATCCTCCCCTATACCCAACCAAAAACACACTACCCTCCCCTGTGCCCAACCATAAAACACACTACCCTCCCTATATCCAACCAAAAAACCTACGTCCCTCCCCTGTGCCCGACCAAAAACCCACTTCCCTCCCCTGTGCCCGACCAAAAAACACACTTCCCTCCCCTGTGCCCGACCATAAAACACACTTCCCTCCCCTGTGCCTGACCAAAAAACACACTTCCCTCCCCTTGTGTCCGACCATAAAACACACTACCCTCCCCTGTGCCCGACCAAAAAACACACTTCCCTCCCCTGTGCCCGACCATAAAACACACTACCCTCCCCTGTGCCCGACCATAAAACACACTACCCTCCCCTATACCCAACCAAAAAACCCACTTCCCTCCCCTGTGCCCGACCAAAAAACACACTTCCCTGCCCTGTGCCCAACCAAAAAACCCACTTCCCTCCCCTGTGCCCGACCAAAAAACACACTTCCCTCCCCTGTGCCCGACCAAAAAACACACTTCCCTCCCCTGTGCCCGACCAAAAACACACTACCCTCCCTATACCCAACCATAAAACACACTTCCCTCCCCTATACCCAACCATAAAACACACTTCCCTCCCCTGTGCCCGACCATAAAACACACTTCCCTCCCCTGTGCCCAACCATAAAACACACTACCCTCCCCCTGTGCCCGACCATAAAACACACTTCCTCCCCTGTGCCCAACCATAAAACACACTACCCTCCCCTGTACCCAACCATAAAACACACTTCCCTCCCCTGTGCCCAACCATAAAACACACTACCCTCCCCTATACCCAACCAAAAAACACACTACCCTCCCCTATACCCAACCAAAAACACACTTCCCTCCCCTGTGCCCAACCATAAAACACACTTCCCTCCCCTGTACCCAACCATAAAACACACTACCCTCCCCTATACCCAACCAAAAACACACTTCCCTCCCCTGTACCCAACCAAAAAACACATTTCCTCCCCTGTGCCCAACCATAAAACACACTTCCTCCCCTGTACCCAACCATAAAACACACTACCCTCCCCTATGCCCAACCATAAAACACACTACCCTCCCCTATACCCAACCAAAAAACACACTACCCTCCCCTATACCCAACCATAAAACACACTTCCCTCCCCTATACCCAACCATAAAACACACTATCCTCCCCTATACCCAACCAAAAAACACACTTCCCTCCCTATACCCAACCAAAAACACACTACCCTGCCCTGTGCCCAACCAAAAACACACTTCCCTCCCCTGTGCCCAACCAAAAACACACTTTCCTCCCTGTGCCCAACCAAAAACACACTACCCTCCCTATACCCAACCAAAAACACACTTCCCTCCCCTATACCCAACCAAAAAACACACTACCCTCCCCTATACCCAACCAAAAACACACTTCCCTCCCTATACCCAACCAAAAAACACACTACCCTCCCCTATACCCAACCAAAAACACACTTCCCTCCCCTGTGCCCAACCAAGAAACACACTTCCCTCCCCTGTGCCCAACCATAAAACACACTACCCTCCCCTATACCCAACCAAAAACACACTTCCCTCCCCTGTGCCCAACCAAAAAACACACTACCCTCCCTATACCCAACCAAAAAACACACTTCCCTCCCCTATACCCAACCAAAAAACACACTTCCCTCCCCTGTACCCAACCAAAAACACACTTCCCTCCCCTGTGCCCAACCATAAAACACACTACCCTCCCCTATACCCAACCAAAAAACACACTTCCCTCCCTTTGCCCAACCAAAAAACACACTACCCTCCCCTATACCCAACCAAAAACACACTTCCCTCCCCTATACCCAACCAAAAAACACACTACCCTCCCCTGTGCCCAACCATAAAACACACTACCCTCCCTATATCCAACCAAAAAACCTACTTCCCTCCCCTGTGCCCGACCAAAAACCCACTTCCCTCCCCTGTGCCCGACCAAAAAACACACTTCCCTCCCCTGTGCCCAACCATAAAACACACTTCCCTCCCCTGTGCCTGACCAAAAACACACTTCCCTCCCCTTGTGTCCAACCATAAAACACACTACCCTCCCCTGTGCCCGACCAAAAACACACTTCCTCCCCTGTGCCCAACCATAAAACACACTACCCTCCCCTATACCCAACCATAAAACACACTACCCTCCCCTGTGCCCCAAATAACACACTTCCCTGCCCTGTGCCCAACCAAAAAACCCACTTCCCTCCCCTGTGCCCGACCAAAAAACCCACTTCCCTCCCCTGTGCCCGACCAAAAAACACACTTCCCTCCCCTGTGCCTGACCAAAAAACACACTACCCTCCCCTATACCCAACCATAAAACACACTTCCCTCCCCTATACCCAACCATAAAACACACTACCCTCCCCTGTGCCCGACCATAAAACACACTTCCCTCCCCTGTGCCCAACCATAAAACACACTACCCTCCCCTGTGCCCGACCATAAAACACACTTCCCTCCCCTGTGCCCAACCATAAAACACACTACCCTCCCCTGTACCCAACCATAAAACACACTTCCTCCCCTGTGCCCAACCATAAAACACACTACCCTCCCCTATACCCAACCAAAAACAACACTACCCTCCCTGTGCCCAACCATAAAACACACTTCCCTCCCCTGTACCCAACCATAAAACACACTACCCTCCCCTATACCCAACCAAAAAACACACTTCCCTCCCCTATACCCAACCATAAAACACACTTCCCTCCCCTGTGCCCAACCATAAAACACACTACCCTCCCCTATACCCAACCAAGAAACACACTTCCCTCCCCTGTGCCCAACCAAAAAACACACTACCCTCCCTATACCCAACCAAAAACACACTTCCCTCCCCTGTACCCAACCATAAAACACACTTCCCTCCCCTGTGCCCAACCATAAAACACACTACCCTCCCCTATACCCAACCAAGAAACACACTTCCCTCCCCTGTGCCCAACCAAAAAACACACTACCCTCCCCTATACCCAACCAAAAAAACACACTTCCCTCCCCTGTACCCAACCAAAAAACACACTTCCCTCCCCTGTGCCCAACCATAAAACACACTACCCTCCCTATACCCAACCAAAAAACACACTTCCCTCCCCTGTGCCCAACCAAAAAACACACTATCCTCCCCTATACCCAACCAAAAAACACACTACCCTCCCCTGTGCCCAACCATAAAACACACTACCCTCCCCTATATCCAACCAAAAAACCTACGTCCCTCCCCTGTGCCCGACCAAAAAACCCACTTCCCTCCCCTGTGCCCGACCAAAAAACACACTTCCCTCCCCTGTGCCCGACCATAAAACACACTTCCCTCCCCTGTGCCTGACCAAAAAACACACTTCCCTCCCCTTGTGTCCAACCATAAAACACACTACCCTCCCCTGTGCCCGACCAAAAAACACACTTCCCTCCCCTGTGCCCAACCATAAAACACACTACCCTCCCCTGTGCCCAACCATAAAACACACTACCCTCCCCTATACCCAACCAAAAAACCCACTTCCCTCCCCTGTGCCCGACCAAAAAACACACTTCCCTGCCCTGTGCCCAACCAAAAAACCCACTTCCCTCCCCTGTGCCCGACCAAAAAACACACTTCCCTCCCCTGTGCCCGACCAAAAAACACACTTCCCTCCCCTGTGCCCGACCAAAAAACACACTACCCTCCCCTATACCCAACCATAAAACACACTTCCCTCCCCTATACCCAACCATAAAACACACTTCCCTCCCCTGTGCCCGACCATAAAACACACTTCCCTCCCCTGTGCCCAACCATAAAACACACTACCCTCCCCTGTGCCCGACCATAAAACACACTTCCCTCCCCTGTGCCCAACCATAAAACACACTACCCTCCCCTGTACCCAACCATAAAACACACTTCCCTCCCCTGTGCCCAACCATAAAACACACTACCCTCCCCTATACCCAACCAAAAAACACACTACCCTCCCCTATACCCAACCAAAAAACACACTTCCCTCCCCTGTGCCCAACCATAAAACACACTTCCCTCCCCTGTACCCAACCATAAAACACACTACCCTCCCCTATACCCAACCAAAAAACACACTTCCCTCCCCTGTACCCAACCAAAAAACACATTTCCCTCCCCTGTGCCCAACCATAAAACACACTTCCCTCCCCTGTACCCAACCATAAAACACACTACCCTCCCCTATGCCCAACCATAAAACACACTACCCTCCCCTATACCCAACCAAAAAACACACTACCCTCCCCTATACCCAACCATAAAACACACTTCCCTCCCCTATACCCAACCATAAAACACACTATCCTCCCCTATACCCAACCAAAAAACACACTTCCCTCCCCTATACCCAACCAAAAAACACACTACCCTGCCCTGTGCCCAACCAAAAAACACACTTCCCTCCCCTGTGCCCAACCAAAAAACACACTTTCCTCCCCTGTGCCCAACCAAAAAACACACTACCCTCCCCTATATCCAACCAAAAAACCTACGTCCCTCCCCTGTGCCCGACCAAAAAACCCACTTCCCTCCCCTGTGCCCGACCAAAAAACACACTTCCCTCCCCTGTGCCCAACCATAAAACACACTTCCCTCCCCTGTGCCCGACCATAAAACACACTACCCTCCCTATACCCAACCAAAAACACACTTCCCTCCCCTGTGCCCAACCATAAAACACACTACCCTCCCCTATACCCAACCATAAAACACACTACCCTCCCCTATACCCAACCAAAAACACACTTCCCTCCCCTGTGCCCAACCAAAAACACACTTCCCTCCCCTGTGCCCGACCAAAAAACACACTACCCTCCCTATACCCAACCAAAAACACACTTCCCTCCCCTGTGCCCAACCATAAAACACACTACCCTCCCCTATACCCAACCATAAAACACACTTCCCTCCCCTGTGCCCGACCATAAAACACACTTCCCTCCCCTGTACCCAACCATAAAACACACTTCCCTCCCCTGTGCCCAACCATAAAACACACTACCCTCCCCTATACCCAACCAAAAAACACACTACCCTCCCCTATACCCAACCAAAAACACACTTCCCTCCCCTGTGCCCAACCATAAAACACACTACCCTCCCCTATACCCAACCAAAAACACACTACCCTCCCTATACCCAACCAAAAAACACACTACCCTCCCCTATACCCAACCAAAAAACACACTTCCCTCCCCTATACCCAACCATAAAACACACTTCCCTCCCCTATACCCAACCAAAAAACACACTTCCTCCCCTATACCCAACCAAAAACACACTACCCTCCCCTATACCCAACCAAAAAACACACTTCCCTCCCCTATACCCAACCAAAAAACACACTACCCTCCCCTATACCCAACCAAAAACACACTTCCCTCCCCTGTTCCCAACCATAAAACACACTACCCTCCCCTATACCCAACCAAAAAACACACTTCCCTCCCCTGTGCCCAACCAAGAAACACACTTCCCTCCCCTGTGCCCAACCAAGAAACACACTTCCCTCCCCTGTGCCCAACCATAAAACACACTACCCTCCCCTATACCCAACCAAGAAACACACTTCCCTCCCCTGTGCCCAACCATAAAACACACTACCTCCCCTATACCCAACCAAAAAACACACTTCCCTCCCCTGTGCCCAACCATAAAACACACTACCCTCCCCTATACCCAACCAAAAAACACACTTCCCTCCCCTGTACCCAACCAAAAAACACACTTCCCTCCCCTGTGCCCAACCAAAAAACACACTTCCCTCCCCTGTGCCCGACCAAAAAACACACTACCCTCCCCTATACCCAACCAAAAACACACTTCCCTCCCCTGTGCCCAACCATAAAACACACTACCCTCCCCTATACCCAACCATAAAACACACTTCTCTCCCCTGTGCCCGACCATAAAACACACTTCCCTCCCCTGTACCCAACCATAAAACACACTTCCTCCCCTGTGCCCAACCATAAACACACTAATACCCAACCAAAAAACACACTACCCTCCCCTATACCCAACCAAAAACACACTTCCCTCCCCTGTGCCCAACCATAAAACACACTACCCTCCCCTATACCCAACCAAAAAACACACTACCCTCCCCTATACCCAACCAAAAAACACACTACCCTCCCCTATACCCAACCATAAAACACACTTCCCTCCCCTGTGCCCAACCAAAAACACACTTTCCTCCCCTGTGCCCAACCAAAAAACACACTACCCTCCCCTATATCCAACCAAAAACCTACGTCCCTCCCTGTGCCCGACCAAAAACCCACTTCCCTCCCCTGTGCCCGACCAAAAAACACACTTCCCTCCCCTGTGCCCAACCATAAAACACACTTCCCTCCCCTGTGCCCGACCATAAAACACACTACCCTCCCCTATACCCAACCAAAAAACACACTTCCCTCCCCTGTGCCCAACCATAAAACACACTACCCTCCCCTATACCCAACCATAAAACACACTACCCTCCCCTATACCCAACCAAAAAACACACTTCCCTCCCCTGTGCCCAACCAAAAAACACACTTCCCTCCCCTGTGCCCGACCAAAAAACACACTTCCCTCCCCTGTGCCCAACCATAAAACACACTACCCTCCCCTATACCCAACCATAAAACACACTTCCCTCCCCTGTGCCCGACCATAAAACACACTTCCCTCCCCTGTACCCAACCATAAAACACACTTCCCTCCCCTGTGCCCAACCATAAAACACACTACCCTCCCCTATACCCAACCAAAAAACACACTACCCTCCCCTATACCCAACCATAAAACACACTTCCCTCCCCTGTGCCCAACCATAAAACACACTACCCTCCCCTATACCCAACCAAAAACACACTACCCTCCCCTATACCCAACCAAAAACACACTACCCTCCCTATACCCAACCAAAAACACACTTCCCTCCCCTATACCCAACCATAAAACACACTTCCCTCCCCTATACCCAACCAAAAACACACTTCCCTCCCCTATACCCAACCAAAAAACACACTACCCTCCCCTATACCCAACCAAAAAACACACTTCCCTCCCTATACCCAACCAAAAAACACACTACCCTCCCTATACCCAACCAAAAAACACACTTCCCTCCCCTGTTCCCAACCATAAAACACACTACCCTCCCTATACCCAACCAAAAAACACACTTCCTCCCTGTGCCCAACCAAGAAACACACTTCCTCCCCTGTGCCCAACCATAAAACACACTACCCTCCCTATACCCAACCAAGAAACACACTTCCCTCCCTGTGCCCAACCATAAAACACACTACCTCCCCTATACCCAACCATAAAACACACTACCCTCCCCTATACCCAACCAAAAAACACACTTCCTCCCCCTGTACCCAACCAAAAAACACACTTCCCTCCCCTGTGCCCAACCATAAAACACACTACCCTCCCCTATACCCAACCAAAAACACACTTCCCTCCCCTGTACCCAACCAAAAACACACTACCCTCCCATATACCCAACCAAAAACACACTTCCCTCCCCTATACCCAACCAAAAAACACACTATCCTCCCCTGTGCCCAACCATAAAACACACTACCCTCCCCTATACCCAACCAAAAAACACACTACCCTCCCCTGCGCCCAACCATAAAACACACTACCCTCCCCTATACCCAACCAAAAAACACACTTCCCTCCCCTGTGCCCAACCAAAAAACACACTTCCCTCCCCTGTGCCCGACCAAAAACACACTACCCTCCCCTATACCCAACCAAAAAACACACTTCCTCCCCTGTGCCCAACCATAAAACACACTACCCTCCCCTATACCCAACCATAAAACACACTTCCCTCCCCTGTGCCCGACCATAAAACACACTACCCTCCCCTATACCCAACCAAAAAACACACTTCCCTCCCCTGTGCCCAACCATAAAACACACTACCCTCCCCTATACCCAACCATAAAACACACTACCCTCCCCTATACCCAACCAAAAAACCCACGTCCCTCCCCTGTGCCCGACCAAAAAACACACTTCCCTGCCCTGTGCCCAACCAAAAAACACACTTCCCTCCCCTGTGCCCAACCAAAAAACACACTTTCCTCCCCTGTGCCCAACCAAAAACACACTACCCTCCCCTATATCCAACCAAAAAACCTACGTCCCTCCCCTGTGCCCGACCAAAAAACCCACTTCCCTCCCCTGTGCCCGACCAAAAACACACTTCCCTCCCCTGTGCCCAACCATAAAACACACTTCCCTCCCCTGTGCCCGACCAAAAACACACTTCCCTCCCCTTGTGTCCGACCATAAAACACACTACCCTCCCCTGTGCCCGACCAAAAACACACTTCCCTCCCCTGTGCCCAACCATAAAACACACTACCCTCCCCTGTGCCCAACCATAAAACACACTACCCTCCCCTGTGCCCGACCAAAAAACACACCTCCCTCCCCTTGTGTCCAACCATAAAACACACTACCCTCCCCTGTGCCCGACCAAAAAACACACTTCCCTCCCCTGTGCCCAACCATAAAACACACTTCCCTCCCCTGTGCCCGACCAAAAAACACACTTCCCTCCCCTTGTGTCCAACCATAAAACACACTACCCTCCCCCTGTGCCTATACCAAAAAACAACTTCCTCCCCTGTGCCCAACCAAAAACACACTACCCTCCCTGTGCCCAACCATAAAACACACTACCCTCCCCTATACCCAACCAAAAAACCCACTTCCCTCCCCTGTGCCCGACCAAAAAACACACTTCCCTGCCCTGTGCCCAACCAAAAAACACACTTCCCTGCCCTGTGCCCAACCAAAAAACACACTTCCCTCCCCTGTGCCTGACCAAAAAACACACTACCCTCCCCTATACCCAACCAAAAAACACACTACCCTCCCCTATACCCAACCATAAAACACACTACCCTCCCCTATACCCAACCAAAAAACACACTACCCTCCCTATACCCAACCATAAAACACACTTCCCTCCCCTATACCCAACCAAAAAACACACTTCCCTCCCCTATACCCAACCAAAAACACACTTCCCTCCCCTATACCCAACCAAAAAACACACTACCCTCCCCTATACCCAACCAAAAACACACTACCCTCCCCTATACCCAACCAAAAAACACACTTCCTCCCTATACCCAACCAAAAAACACACTTCCCTCCCCTATACCCAACCAAAAACACACTTCCTCCCCTATACCCAACCAAAAAACACACTTCCCTCCCCTATACCCAACCAAAAACACACTTCCCTCCCCTATACCCAACCAAAAAACACACTACCCTCCCCTATACCCAACCAAAAAACACACTACCCTCCCCTATACCCAACCAAAAAACACACTTCCCTCCCTATACCCAACCAAAAAACACACTATCCTCCCCTATACCCAACCAAAAAACACACTTCCCTCCCCTATACCCAACCAAAAAACACACTTCCCTCCCCTATACCCAACCAAAAAACACACTTCCCTCCCCTGTGCCCGACCAAAAAACACACTTCCCTCCCCTATACCCAACCAAAAAACACACTTCCCTCCCCTATACCCAACCAAAAAACCTACGTCCCTCCCCTATACCCAACCAAAAAACACACTTCCCTCCCATGTGCCCAACCAAAATATACACCCTACCCAAAGCAAAGAAATATACCCCCCAGTAAATTTACATTTGAGTCATTTAGCAGACACTCTTATCCAGAGCAATTATGGTTAAGTAACTTGCTCAAAGGGTACATTGACAGATTACTCACCTAGTCTAGGATTCAAACCAGCAACCTTTAAGTTATTGGCCCAACGTTCTTAACCGCTATGCTACCTGCCTAGACCTCAAAACACTGCCAAAGAAAGACTGACTAGACATACATGTAGTACATACATACAGTACATACATACATTCAGTACAAAGAGTTTGGAGAGTATTCATATCCCTTGACTTTTTCCACATTTTATTACGTACAGCCTTATTCTAAAATGGATTAAATTTTTGTTTTTTCCCTAATGGATATACACACAATACCCCATAATGACAAAGCCAAAAAATACTGGTCCCTTACTGGTTGTATCAATACAATTCAAATTAATATTCTGCCAAAGAATGTATTGTATTTTGTCAATGATTCCAGTGTCCCCCTCACCCAACAGAATTGTTAAGGGTATCAATTAAATTCTGACTCAAGATTTGATTAGAGACAGAAAAATGCTAGAATTAAACTTACTACATTACAATACTGTATATATTATTTGGCCTTTCCAATGAATAATACAGCCAAATGGCTGGGTTGATATAGAACACTCCTGTGTAAAATAACTTAACATCCAAGATCTGCCTTATATTGCTCAATCTGTAAAAAGTGTGTCCTTTTCAAACCCCTTTTCATTAAATACACTGAAAAAAGTAACTAACACAAAACTGTCTCTTTCAATGAACTCTCCGATTTTGTCTAATCATGATTTTCTAATTGCAGATAAATTGTTAGAGTTTACTCTATGGAAGAAAAAAGGCATCAGTTATTTGTTAAAGGACAGTTAATTTATTTGAAGGAGTTACAGGATAGGTTGAATAGCTCCTCAAGCTTTCCATACCTACAGATTAAACAGTTACTGAGATCTAAATTGCAACTCGACCCAACGGAACAACATCTCAGAGTCAATTTTTCTTAGGCAACTGCAGTTCAAGAAATATTACTTCCAAAATGTATTTTTAAAAACTGATAGAGAAACCCTAGAGAAACGGACCAAAGATTTGGACATCTCCCTTAATAGGGAAGCTCAGAACAAAGTATTTACCAGCCCTCACAGCATCTTGCATAATATGAAAATAAATGTTATCCAGTACAAAATTCGACATAAATCAGACTATACCAATAGAACTCCTATGCTGATGGGCCTTGTTGACTAACCTCTGTGTCAATTCTGCCAAACGGACCTCCCCAACACTCATCTCCATGAGGTACTGGTTTTGTCCCATTATTGAGTATTACTGGAAAGAAGTTCTGAGCATTCTCTGTCATCCTCCATATTACCCTTCCTGCATCCGTATCACTCTGCATACGTACTTTGATGATGACGACCCCTGTGTTTCTTCTATCCCCAAAGACAAAAACAGTTCCTACTGTTTTCCTTCATCTGCAAAAAAAGTGATACTGTTAAACTGGAAAAGCAGATCCAATGTTTCAACCATACACTGGCTTAATTTACTGTCTAACCTGCCCCCCTTGGAGAGATTCTTCTTCAAATGAAATAAAATCTGATGGACTTTAACACAATCTGGGAACCATTCCTATTCTATATCACCCTCAGGCAAGGCAAGATCAAATATGACATTCATTATGAGTTATTTGCTAACTGGCTGCTTACCCACAAGCCTTATTTTGTCTTGTCTGGTCCTGTCTGATCCTGTCTGATCCTCTATGGTCATGTCTGACCCTGTCTGGTCCTGTCTGATCCTGTCTGATCCTCTCTGGTCATGTCTGACCCTGTCTGATCATGTCTGACCCTGTCTGGTCCTGTCTGATCCTGTCTGATCCTCTCTGGTCATGTCTGACCCTGTCTGGTCCTGTCTGATCCTGTCTGTTCCTCCCTGGTCCTGTCTGATCCTCCCTGATCCTGTCCGGTCCTGTCTGATCCTCCCTTGTCCTGTCTGATCGTCGCTGGTCCTGTCCGGTCCTGTCTGATATTCCCTAGTCCTCCCTGACCCTGTCTGGTCCTGTCTGATCCTGTCTGATCCTCCCTGGTCCTGTCTGATCCTCGCTGGTCCTGTTCGGTCCTGCCTGATATTCCCTAGTCCTCCCTGATCCTGTCTGGTCCTGTCTGATCCTCTCTGGTCCTGTCTGACCCTGTCTGGTCCTGTTTGATTCTGTCTGATCCTCCCTGGTCCTCTCTGATTCTCGCTGGTCCTGTCCGGTCCTGTCTGATATTCCCTAGTCCTCCCTGATCCTCCCTGGTCCTGTCTGATCCTCCCTGGTCCTGTCTGATCCCCGCTGGTCCTGTCCGGTGCTGTCTGATATTCCCTAGTCCTCCCTGATCCTCCCTGGTCATGTCTGACCCTTTCTGGTCATGTATGGTCCTGTCTGATCCTCCCTGATCCTCCCTGATCATGTCCGGTCCTGTCTGATCCTCTCCAGTCCTGTCTGATCCTGTCTGGTCCTGTCTGATCCTCTCCAGTCCTGTCTGATCCTGTCTGGTCCTGTCTGATACTCTCCAGTCCTGTCTGACCCTGTCTGGTCCTCCCTGATCCTGTCCGGTCCTGTCTGATCCTCTCCAGTCCTGTCTGACCCTGTCTGGTCCTCTCTGATCCTGTCCGGTCCTGTCTGATCCTCTCCAGTCCTGTCTGATCCTGTCTGGTCCTGTCTGACCCTGTCTGATCCTTGCTGGTCCTGTCCGGTCCTGTCTGATATTCCCTAGTCCTCCCTGATCCTGTCTGGTCCTGTCTGATCCTCTCTGGTCCTGTCTGACCCTGTCTGTTCCTGTCTGATTCTGTCTGATCCTCCCTGGTCCTGTCTGATCCTCGCGGGTCCTGTCCGGTCCTGTCTGATATTCCCTAGTCCTCCCTGAACCTGTCCGGTCCTGTCTGATCCTGTCCGGTCCTGTCTGATCCTCACTGGTCCTGTCCGGTCCTGTCTGATATTCCATAGTCCTCCCTGATCCTCTCTGGTCATGTCTGACCCTTTCTGGTCATGTCTGACCCTGTCTGATCCTGTCTGATCCTCCCTGGTCCTGTCTGATCCTTGCTGGTCCTGTCTGGTCCTGTCTGATCCTCCCTGGTCCTCCCTGATCCTGTCTGGTCCTGTCTGACCCGGTCTGATCCTATCTGATACTGTCTGGTTTCCCTTTACTTTTCTTTTTTTCTTGACCCCCCCCCCCCCTCTCACCCTGTGGTGTAAAGTACTTAAGTAAAAATACTTGACAATACTACCAAGTCGTTTTTTGGGGTATCTGTACCTTACTTTACTATTTATATTTTTGACTACTTTTACTTCACTACATTGCTAAAGAAAATAATATACTTTTTTACTCCATACATTTTCCCTGACACCCAAAAGTACTAGTAACATTTTGAATGCTTAGCTGGCAGGACGCCTAGCCCTAAGTTAGCAGGACAGGAAAATGGTCACTTTTCACTTATCTAGAGAACATGCCTTATCATTCCTACTGCCTCTGTTCTGGCGGACTCACTAAACACAAATGCTTCAATTGTAAATTATGTCTGAGTGTTGGAGTGTGCCCCTGGCTATTCATACATAAAACATATATATATATATTGTGCCGTCTGGTTTGCTTAATATAAGGAATTTTAAATTATGTATACTTTTACTTTGACTTTTGATATTTAAGTATATGTAATATCAAATACTTTTAGTATTTTACTGGCTGACTTTCAATTTTACTTGAGTTATTTTCTGTTATGGTAACTTTACTTTTACTCAAGTATGACAACTGGGTACTTTTTCCACCACTGCTCTCACCTTACTTTTCTGCTCTTTCTGACTTTTTGGTTGTAGTTTACCTTCTTCACTATAATAAAAGTGTGTATGTAAAAAATAATAATAAACATATAAAATAAGTGCCACCATTTTTCCTATTTAGTGCAGCATGGGCCCTGGTCAAAGTAGTACACTGTTAGGGAACAGGGCTCCATTTAAGACGCACACAAAGTGCTGTTGTGGACTGGACAGAGTCCAAGTCAAAGGAAGATAGAGGCCAAAAAAACAAGAAACCTAATAAAACTTTATGTCTACATAGATTTACGATAATGAAAATACCATTGAGTTAAACATTGCTGATTGAAATCCATCCTTCGACAGGCATGTTAATTCAATTCAATTACACACACACACACATGCGCGCGCGCACACACACACACACACACACACACACACACACACACACACACACACACACACACACACACACACACACACACACACACACACACACACACACACACACACACACACACACACACACACACACACACACACACACACACACACACACACACACACACACACGTCAAGGAGTGTAGAAGAGGCTTGATAGCGCAGCAAATGCTCCTCATCAAGCCTTAGTAACTGTCTCCATGGTGATGTTCCAGGTGTCTCCATGGTGTTGCCAAGGAAACGGTTTTACCTGCTTCGGCTATCAGTTGAAGCCTTTCCCTGCCACTACGCGCGGACAGAGCCACACGCACACAACTCTACCTCTGTAAGCAGGCCTGTAGTTTTTAGTGATGTAAAGCTCTCTAGCTCGTCAGGCTGGCTTTAAATAAGATGACAACATAGTCAGTGTGTATTTTTTATAGATGTGTGTTCTGAGTTAGTACAAGAGCCCGTTCCATGTCACAGTGGATAAGAATAAAAACTCAGAGTTCAAGATAAGAAACTGGAGAAGTAAAAGACGAGGTTCTATTGCTTCCATCTGAAATGAGCAGGAGATTGTAATATGTCCCAATTGGCACCCTATTCCCTATATAGTGCACTACTTTTGCCCAGAGCCCTATGGTCCCTGGTTCAAAAATAGGGAACTAAATAGGGAATAGGGTGACATTTAGAACAACGACTGTATGTTCTTCTCTTCATAGCAGCTGCATCTGTGTAGAGCAGGTTCAGGCAATTATCCACCACAACACAGTCTGCTTTCCATCATCTTTCAGTCTAAAGGCATCTTTATATTATGTGTATTCCTCACACAGCAGGAGATTGGCTGCTGGAAGACAAATGAGAACGGGAGAAAAGAAAGGTAGATTATACTGGAAGATGATTTAGAAGATTTCTTTGAACCTGGAAGAAGACTGGCTTTTAGCTATCATTTAACTATCCTCTCTCTTTCTCTCTCCATATCTCCCTCTCTCTCCCCTCCTTCTCTCTCTCTCCCCCTCATTCTCTCTCTCCCTCTGCCCTCTCTCTTTCTCTCTCCATCTCTCTCTATATCTCGCTCTCTCCCCCTCCTCTCTCTCCCTCTTCCCCTGTCCTCTCTCTCTCTCCCTCCATCCTCCATTATGCAGCATTGTATTCTATACCTGTATGTGGGTTGGTAATAAGAAACATGGTGTTCACCTCACATCTGAAAACAAGTGGAATTAAACACCTGTTCAGTGAGGATGGAAAAGAAAGGAGGAGAAGGGAAGGGGAGGGAAGATGGAAGGGGAGGGAAGATGGGAAGGAAAGGAAGTGGACGGAAGATAAGAGGGGATGGGAAGGTGAGGGAAGATGGAAGGGGAGGAGGGAAAGAGGGCAAAGAAAGGTGTGATTAAAAGGAGGGAAAGTGGAGCAGAGAAACCAGACTCTGTGTTAATTCATCATCCTCCTGATTGGGACTTCCTTCCTGAAAATGAGACACATTACTCTACTGTCTACACTCTGGGAGAGAGGTGCGAGAGGGATGGAGGAAAGAGTAGAGAAGAAGAGGGGAGAACTGAATGCTCTGAGATAAATGGGTGAGGGGAAGAGGAAGCAAGGAAGGAGGGAAGAGAGGAGAGCAACTGATTCCCATAGGGTGGATCAGATTTAGAGCAGGAGTTAGTCTGTAGCAGTTCAGGCATTCTGTATCAGCCTCTGCTTTCCAGTCCAATTCCACTGTTCCTCTGCATCCAGCCAGCTCACCTATGATTCAAGTCCGTATTTGACATTCATCCATGTCTGAGGACATCGGGAGATGTAAGTCGCTCTGGATAAGAGCGTCTGCTAAATGACTTAAATGTAAATGTAAATGTAATGTGGAAACCGGCCACTAGGGACAACAGTGAGCGCTGTTACCTTCAAGTGGGATTCGGTTTTGAATGGGGATCACGGATGGGCTTAATTATCCGCCTCTGGTGCCAAAGGTTGCATGTTTGAATCGAGTGATAGAAAGTTGTTTATTTAATTTAATTTTTAAGCCTATCCCAAACCTTAGCCCTTACCTTAACCATTTGAGTTAATACCTAACCAACATCAAAATGTTGACATTTGAGAAACATGGGTGAACGTCTAATTCTGACACGAGACTGTGAGAGCTTGTTGCTGCATCCCTAATTCATGAGGTTTTTCTCTCTGTGTCCCCCCCTTCTCCTCACACTCTCCCTCCCACCCACCCTCCCTCCTTAGCATACCCTTTCCCAGCTGGTGTGTTTATCAGTGATGGTCAGTACCTTTTCAGATGAGGGAGAATGATTTTGTTTTTCTTGAGCTTGGCCTTAATTCTATTACAGCATATGGGATGACTGTCATTCATATTCCATTCACCCAGTTCAGTGTAACATCGATAGGTTTAGGTTACTACAGGATACTCAAATTTTTCCTATACCCATCATGAGGTTGCTCCAACCCAGCATATGAATGAAAGTTTACAACCTAGGTGTCACGACTCCTACCGAAGGTGGCTCCCCTTCCTGTTTGGGTGGCGCTCGGCGGTCGCCGTCACCTCCTTTCTGTTTATTGGTTGCACCTGTGTTTAGTTTAGGCTATTGGTTGCACCTGTGTTTAGTTTAGGCTATTGGTTGCACCTGTGTTTAGTTTAGGCTATTGGTTGCACCTGTGTTTAGTTTAGGCTATTGGTTGCACCTGTGTTTAGTTTAGGCTATTGGTTGCACCTGTGTTTAGTTTAGGCTATTGGTTGCACCTGTGTTTAGTTGAGGCTATTGGTTGCACCTGTGTTTAGTTTAGGCTATTGGTTGCACCTGTGTTTAGTTTAGGCTATTGGTTGCACCTGTGTTTAGTTTAGGCTATTGGTTGCACCTGTGTTTAGTTTAGGCTATTGGTTGCACCTGTGTTTAGTTTAGGCTATTGGTTGCACCTGTGTTTAGTTTAGGCTATTGGTTGCACCTGTGTTTAGTTTAGGCTATTGGTTGCACCTGTGTTTAGTTTAGGCTATTGGTTGCACCTGTGTTTAGTTTAGGCTATTGGTTGCACCTGTGTTTAGTTTAGGCTATTGGTTGCACCTGTGTTTAGTTTAGGCTATTGGTTGCACCTGTGTTTAGTTTAGGCTATTGGTTGCACCTGTGTTTAGTTTAGGCTATTGGTTGCACCTGTGTTTAGTTTAGGCTATTGGTTGCACCTGTGTTTAGTTTAGGCTATTGGTTGCACCTGTGTTTAGTTTAGGCTATTGGTTGCACCTGTGTTTAGTTTAGGCTATTGGTTGCACCTGTGTTTAGTTTAGGCTATTGGTTGCACCTGTGTTTAGTTTAGGCTATTGGTTGCACCTGTGTTTAGTTTAGGCTATTGGTTGCACCTGTGTTTAGTTTAGGCTATTGGTTGCACCTGTGTTTAGTTTAGGCTATTGGTTGCACCTGTGTTTAGTTTAGGCTATTGGTTGCACCTGTGTTTAGTTTAGGCTATTGGTTGCACCTGTGTTTAGTTTAGGCTATTGGTTGCACCTGTGTTTAGTTTAGGCTATTGGTTGCACCTGTGTTTAGTTTAGGCTATTGGTTGCACCTGTGTTTAGTTTAGGCTATTGGTTGCACCTGTGTTTAGTTTAGGCTATTGGTTGCACCTGTGTTTAGTTTAGGCTATTGGTTGCACCTGTGTTTAGTTTAGGCTATTGGTTGCACCTGTGTTTAGTTTAGGCTATTGGTTGCACCTGTGTTTAGTTTAGGCTATTGGTTGCACCTGTGTTTAGTTTAGGCTATTGGTTGCACCTGTGTTTAGTTTAGGCTATTGGTTGCACCTGTGTTTAGTTTAGGCTATTGGTTGCACCTGTGTTTAGTTTAGGCTATTGGTTGCACCTGTGTTTAGTTTAGGCTATTGGTTGCACCTGTGTTTAGTTTAGGCTATTGGTTGCACCTGTGTTTAGTTTAGGCTATTGGTTGCACCTGTGTTTAGTTTAGGCTATTGGTTGCACCTGTGTTTAGTTTAGGCTATTGGTTGCACCTGTGTTTAGTTGAGGCTATTGGTTGCACCTGTGTTTAGTTGAGGCTATTGGTTGCACCTGTGTTTAGTTGAGGCTATTGGTTGCACCTGTGTTTAGTTGAGGCTATTGGTTGCACCTGTGTTTAGTTTAGGCTATTGGTTGCACCTGTGTTTAGTTTAGGCTATTGGTTGCACCTGTGTTTAGTTTAGGCTATTGGTTGCACCTGTGTTTAGTTTAGGCTATTGGTTGCACCTGTGTTTAGTTTAGGCTATTGGTTGCACCTGTGTTTAGTTTAGGCTATTGGTTGCACCTGTGTTTAGTTTAGGCTATTGGTTGCACCTGTGTTTAGTTTAGGCTATTGGTTGCACCTGTGTTTAGTTTAGGCTATTGGTTGCACCTGTGTTTAGTTTAGGCTATTGGTTGCACCTGTGTTTAGTTTAGGCTATTGGTTGCACCTGTGTTTAGTTTAGGCTATTGGTTGCACCTGTGTTTAGTTTAGGCTATTGGTTGCACCTGTGTTTAGTTTAGGCTATTGGTTGCACCTGTGTTTAGTTTAGGCTATTGGTTGCACCTGTGTTTAGTTTAGGCTATTGGTTGCACCTGTGTTTAGTTTAGGCTATTGGTTGCACCTGTGTTTAGTTTAGGCTATTGGTTGCGCCTGTGTTTAGTTTAGGCTATTGGTTGGGCCTGTGTTTAGTTTAGGCTATTGGTTGCACCTGTGTTTAGTTTAGGCTATTGGTTGCGCCTGTGTTTAGTTTAGGCTATTGGTTGCGCCTGTGTTTAGTTTAGGCTATTGGTTGCACCTGTGTTTAGTTTAGGCTATTGGTTGGGCCTGTGTTTAGTTTAGGCTATTGGTTGCACCTGTGTTTAGTTTAGGCTATTGGTTGCACCTGTGTTTAGTTTAGGCTATTGGTTGGGCCTGTGTTTAGTTTAGGCTATTGGTTGCGCCTGTGTTTAGTTTAGGGTATTGGTTGCGCCTGTGTTTAGTTTAGGCTATTGGTTGCACCTGTGTTTAGTTTAGGCTATTGGTTGCACCTGTGTTTAGTTTAGGCTATTGGTTGCACCTGTGTTTAGTTTAGGCTATTGGTTGCACCTGTGTTTAGTTTAGGCTATTGGTTGCACCTGTGTTTAGTTTAGGCTATTGGTTGCACCTGTGTTTAGTTTAGGCTATTGGTTGCACCTGTGTTTAGTTTAGGCTATTGGTTGCACCTGTGTTTAGTTTAGGCTATTGGTTGGGCTTTATTTACCACCTTTATTTACCTTAATTGAAAATAAGAATTTGTTCTTAACTGACTTGCCTAGTTAAATAAAGGTAAAACAAAAAAAAGTACATTTGGTAACCAAGCCTGCTGGTTGTGCGGGATTATTTCAGTGTACATGTGTACATGGCTCTATGTCACGGTTGTCCGTGTGTATGGATTTTGCTGGACTGTTTAAGTCCCCCGTGTTTGGGGCATTTGTTTGGGTTGGCGTCTGTTCACCGTTGTGGTGCATTCTTCCGGCGCCGACAGAGATGGCCGCCTCGCTTCGCGTTCCTAGGAAACTATGCAGTTTTTGGTTTTTTTTACGTGTTATTTCTTACATTAGTACCCCAGGTCATCTTAGGTTTCATTACATACAGTCGAGAAGAACTACTGAATATAAGAGCAGCGTCAACTCACCATCAGTACGACCAAGAATAGGACTTTCCCAAAGCGGATCCTATGTTCTGCCTGTCTCGACCCCGCCCTGTGCAACTGGGGACTGGACTTCCTGACGGGCCACCCCCAGGTGGTGAGGGTAGGTAACAACATCTCCACCCCGCTGATCCTCAACACTGGGGCCACACAAGGGTGCGTTCTGAGCCCTCTCCTGTACTCCCTGTTCATCCACGACTGCGTGGCCATGCACGCCTCCAACTCAATCATCAAGTTTGCGGACGACACTACAGTGGTAGGCTTGATTACCAACAACGACGAGACGGCCTACAGGGAGGAGGTGAGGGCCCTCTGTACCCGCTCTGTACCATCACTCATTCATATATCTTTATGTACATATTCTTTATCCCTTTACACTTGTGTGAATAAGGTAGTAGTTTTGGAATTGTTAGTTTGATTGGTTATTACTGCATTGTCGGAACTAGAAGCACAAGCATTTCGCTACACTCGCATTAACATCTGCTAACCATGTGTATGTGCAAATAAATTTGATTTGATTTGAGAAGGACATCCTAATGGCCCTGGAAACTGACATGGTTTCTGAGAAGGACATCCTCATGGTTACCGAGGAGGACATCCTAATGACCCTGGATACTGACATGGTTACTGAGAAGTACATCATAATGGCCCTGGACACTGACATGGTTACTGAGGAGGACATCCTAATGGCCCTGGATATTGACATGGTTACTGAGAAGTACATCATAATGGCCCTGGACACTGACATGGTTACTGAGGAGGATATCCTAATGGCCCTGGATACTAACATGGTTACTGAGGAGGACATCCTAATGGCCCTGGATACTGACATGGTTACTGAGGAGGACATCCTAATGGCCCTGGATACTGACATGGTTACTGAGGAGGACATCCTAATGGCCCTGGATACTAACATGGTTACTGAGGAGGACATCCTAATGGCCCTGGATACTGACATGGTTACTGAGGAGGATATCCTAATGGCCCTGGATACTGACATGGTTACTGAGGAGGACATCCTAATGGCCCTGGATACTAACATGGTTACTGAGGAGGACATCCTAATGGCCCTCGATACTGACATGGTTACTGAGGAGGACATACTAATGGCCCTGGATACTGACATGGTTACTGAGGAGGATATCCTAATGGCCCTGGATACTGACATGGTTACTGAGGAGGACATCCTAATGGCCCTGGATACTGACATGGTTACTGAGGAGGACATCCTCATGGTTACTGAGGAGGACATCCTAATGGCCCTGGATACTAACATGGTTACTGAGGAGGACATCCTAATGGCCCTGGATACTGACATGGTTACTGAGGAGGATATCCTAATGGCCCTGGATACTGACATGGTTACTGAGGAGGATATCCTAATGGCCCTGGATACTGACATGGTTACTGAGGAGGACATCCTAATGGCCCTGGACACTGACATGGTTACTGAGGAGGATATCCTAATGGCCCTGGATACTGACATGGTTACTGAGGAGGATATCCTAATGGCCCTGGATACTGACATGGTTACTGAGGAGGACATCCTAACGGCCCTGGATACTAACATGGTTACTGAGGAGGATATCCTAATGGCCCTGGATACTGACATGGTTACTGAGGAGGACATCCTAATGGCCCTGGATACTGACATGGTTACTGAGGAGGACATCCTAATGGCCCTGGATACTGACATGGTTACTGAGGAGGACATCCTAATGGCCCTGGATACTGACATGGTTACTGAGGAGGACATCCTAATGGCCCTGGATACTGACATGGTTACTGAGGAGGACATCCTAACGGCCCTGGATACTGACATGGTTACTGAGGAGGACATCCTAATGGCCCTGGATACTGACATGGTTACTGAGGAGGACATCCTAATGGCCCTGGATACTGACATGGTTACTGAGGAGGACATCCTAATGGCCCTGGATACTAACATGGTTACTGGGAAGGACATCCTAATGGCCCTGGACACTGACATGGTTACTGAGAAGGACATCCTAATGGCCCTGGATACTGACATGGTTACTGAGGAGGACATCCTAATGGCCCTGGATACTGACATGGTTACTGAGGAGGACATCCTAATGGCCCTGGATACTGACATGGTTACTGAGGAGGACATCCTAATGGCCCTGGATACTGACATGGTTACTGAGGAGGACATCCTAATGGCCCTGGATACTGACATGGTTACTGAGGAGGACATCCTAATGGCCCTGGATACTAACATGGTTACTGGGAAGGACATCCTAATGGCCCTGGACACTGACATGGTTACTGAGAAGGACATCCTAATGGCCCTGGATACTGACATGGTTACTGAGGAGGATATCCTAATGGCCCTGGATACTGACATGGTTACTGAGGAGGACATCCTAATGGCCCTGGACACTGACATGGTTACTGAGGAGGACATCCTAATGGCCCTGGATACTGACATGGTTACTGAGGAGGACATCCTAATGGCCCTGGACACTGACATGGTTACTGAGGAGGACATCCTAATGGCCCTGGATACTGACATGGTTACTGAGGAGGATATCCTAATGGCCCTGGATACTGACATGGTTACTGAGGAGGACATCCTCATGGTTACTGAGGAGGATATCCTAATGGCCCTGGATACTGACATGGTTACTGAGGAGGATATCCTAATGGCCCTGGATACTGACATGGTTACTGAGGAGGACATCCTCATGGTTACTGAGGAGGATATCCTAATGGCCCTGGATACTGACATGGTTACTGAGGAGGATATCCTAATGGCCCTGGATACTGACATGGTTACTGAGGAGGATATCCTAATGGCCCTGGATATTGACATGGTTACTGAGGAGGACATCCTCATGGTTACTGAGGAGGATATCCTAATGGCCCTGGATACTGACATGGTTACTGAGGAGGATATCCTAATGGCCCTGGATACTGACATGGTTACTGAGGAGGATATCCTAATGGCCCTGGATACTGACATGGTTACTGAGAAGGACATCCTAATGGCCCTGGATACTGACATGGTTACTGAGGAGGATATCCTAATGGCCCTGGATACTGACCTGGTTACTGAGGAGGACATTCTCATGGTTACTGAGGAGGATATCCTAATGGCCCTGGATACTGACATGGTTACTGAGGAGGATATCCTAATGGCCCTGGATACTGACATGGTTACTGAGGAGGATATCCTAATGGCCCTGGATACTGACATGGTTACTGAGGAGGACATCCTCATGGTTACTGAGGAGGATATCCTAATGGCCCTGGATACTGACATGGTTACTGAGGAGGACATCCTCATGGTTACTGAGGAGGACATCCTAATGGCCCTGGATACTGACATGGTTACTGAGGAGGATATCCTAATGGCCCTGGATACTGACATGGTTACTGAGGAGGACATCCTAATGGCCCTGGATACTGACATGGTTACTGAGGAGGACATCCTCATGGTTACTGAGGAGGACATCCTAATGGCCCTGGATACTGACATGGTTACTGAGGAGGATATCCTAATGGCCCTGGATACTGACATGGTTACTGAGGAGGACATCCTAATGGCCCTGGATACTGACATGGTTACTGATGGTTAGGACATCATATGGCCCTGGATACTGACATGGTTACTGAGGAGGACATCCTAATGGCCCTGGATACTGACATGGTTACTGAGGAGGACATCCTAATGGCCCTGGATACTGACATGGTTACTGAGGAGGACATACTAATGGCCCTGGATACTGACATGGTTACTGAGGAGGATATCCTAATGGCCCTGGATACTGACATGGTTACTGAGGAGGACATCCTAATGGCCCTGGATACTGACATGGTTACTGAGGAGGACATCCTAATGGCCCTGGATACTGACATGGTTACTGAGGAGGACATCCTAATGGCCCTGGATACTGACATGGTGATCCATAGAGATGCAGAGAAAAGCGAGCTGTTGAGAAAATTGTTCCTCCAATAAGGTAGTTGCAACATATTTCCTATAGCTGCTAACTGCTTACTTATTATTTTACTCCCACATTTCTGATGTCTCTCTTTCCTGTCTGTATTATTGCTGTCCAGTACTTTGACAGAGTGGAGTTAGTCAGCTGACCCTGAGCAGCAGTTAGACAGTTCTATGTTTCAGTGAGTATTGTGGATATTATAGCATCTCTTTTTCACTCTAGGCTTCATGTGATGCGAGCTAGTTCAATCCTGACAAATACAGTGTGTGTTCTGTAGAAGTTTTATAACAATGTACAGTGTTTGCATGTGTGTTCAGCAGCCTTTTTAAAGTAGTACTGCAATAGTGATCAATGTTTGTGAAGCAACTAGGTGGCTGTATTAGGGGCTGGTCGTGTGTGTACATGCTTGCATTAGCTGGGCAGCCGAGGTGGAGTATACAGGTCTGATTCTGGGGGCCGGTCTGGATCAAAGTACAGGGCTGTTTTTTAACCTCATTCCCACAGGACTTTTACAGTGTTAACATATAAGGTACCATAACTTTATGCAACAATGTTACACAGACTACCTCCTCTCTGTACCCCACACATACAATTATCTGGAAGGTCCCTCAGTCCAGCATTGAATTTCAAACAGATTCAACCACAAAGATCAGGGAGGTTTTCCAATGCCTCGCAAAGAAAGGCACCTATTGGTAGATGGGTAAAAATGTAATGAAAAGCAGAAATTGAATATCCCTTTGAGCATGGTGAAGTTAATAATTACACTTTGGATGGTGTATCAATACACCCAGTCACTACAAAGATACAGGCCTCCTTGGTATTTGGTATTTTATTAGGATCCACATTGGCTGTTGCTAATCTTCCTGGGATCCACACAAAGCATGAAACATGACATATTACTGAACATGAATAGACATTAATAAAACAGCTCAAGGACAGAACTACATCAATTTAAAAACGACACACGTAGCCTACACTTCAATACCTAAACACAAACTATCTAGGTCAGATAGGGGAGAGGAGTTGTGCCGTGAGGTGTTGCTTTATCTGTTTTTTTAAAACAGGTTTGCTGTTCATGTGAGCAATATGAGATGGAAGTGAGTTCCATGCAATAATGTGTCTATACATGTAATACTATACACATTTATTCTGGATTTGGGGACTGTGAAAGAACCCTGGTGGCATGTCTAGTGGGATAGGTGTGTGTGTCAGAGCTGTGTGTACGTTGACTATGCAAACTATTTAGAATTTTCAACACATTGTTTCTTATAAAAAGAAGTGACACAGTCAGTCACTCCTCAACTCTTAGCCAAGAGAGACTGCATAGTATTTATATTTGCCCTCTGATTACAATGAAGAGCAAGACATGCCGCTCTGTTCTGTGTAAGCTGCAGCTTAACTAGGTTCTTCCTATGCAGTGCTTGACCACATACCTGGACAATAATCAAGATTAGACTAAACTACAGCCTGTGTAACAGTATAATTTTAAACCGTCCCCTCGCCCATGCCCGGGCGCGAACCAGGGACCTTCTGCACACAACGACAACAGTCACCCTTCGAAGCATCGTTACCCATCGCTCCACAAAAGCCGCAGCCCTTGCAGAGCAAGGGGAACTACTACTTCAAGGTCTCAGAGCAAGTGACGTAACCGATTGAAACGCTATTTAGCGCACACCGCTAACTAAGCTAGCCATTTCACATCCGTTACACTTGCATGTCTTGCTTTGAAGTGTGGTGTCAAAAAAGCAGGTCACCTCTTTAATATGGACAGACCTCTCCCCATCTTTACAACCATTGAATCTATATGTTTTGACCATGAAGGTTGACAATCTATGTAATGCTTGTCGTCTGGGGACGGAGAGGAGGACCAAGGTGCAGCGTGGTAAGTGTTCATATTATTTAATGAAATATGCAACACTAGACAAAACAACAAACACACAAAAAAACAGCCCTAAAAGGTGAAACAAAAACACTAAACAGGAAACAACCACCCACAAAACACAATGGAAAACAGGCTACCTAAATATGGTTCTCAATCAGGGACAACGATTGACAGCTGCCTCTGATTGAGAACCATACCAGGCCAAACACAGAAATAGAAAATCATAGACTAACTAACATTGACAACCCAACCAACTCACGCCCTGACCTCACTTAAACAGAAGACAAAACAAAGGAACTGAGGTCAGAATGTGACAATCTAAGGTAACAATAAGTAATTTAGTCTCAATGATATAGAAGGCGGCACTGAAATCTAACAGTACAGCACCCACAATATCATTATCATCAATGTCTTTTAACCAATCATAAATTATTTGTGTCAGTGCAGTACACGTTGAGTGTCCTCCTCCGTAAGCATGCTGAACATCTGCTGTCATATTGTTTACAGAGAAATAGCATTACAATAGGTCAAACACATTCCCCCCAGCAGTTTGCTAAGAGCAGCAGCAAACTGATAGGTCTGCTGTTACAACCAGTAATATACTTTTTTTATTTTTTTTTATTTTTTACAACTCTTGGGTAGCGGAATGACTTTGGCTTCCCTCCAGGGCAAACACCTTCTTCTAGACTTCTAGATTAAAGATATGACAGACAGCAATGGCCATAGAGTCCTAGAGTCAGCTACCATCCTCAGTAGCTTTCCACTGCTGCTCTTTAGTTATTTGGTTGGTTAAGGGCTTGTAAGTAAGCATTTCAAATCAAATCACATGTATTTATATAGCCCTTCGTACATCAGCTGATATCTCAAAGTGCTGTACAGAAACCCAGCCTAAAACCCCAAACAGCAAGCAATGCAGGTGTAGAAGCACGGTGGCTAGGAAAAACTCCCTAGAAAGGCCAAAACCTAGGAAGAAACCTAGAGAGGAACCAGGCTATGTGGGGTGGCCAGTCCTCTTCTGGCTGTGCCGGGTGGAGATTATAACAGAACATGGCAAAGATGTTCAAATGTTCATAAATGACCAGCATGGTCCAATAATAATAAGGCAGAACAGTTGAAACTGGAGCAGCAGCACGGCCAGGTCCTCATGTCAGGTAGTCCTGAGGCATGGTCCTAGGGCTCAGGTCCTCCGAGAGAGAGAAAGAAAGAGAGAATTAGAGAGAGCACACTTAAATTCACACAGGACACCGAATAGGACAGGAGAAGTACTCCAGATATAACAAACTGACCCTAGCCCCCCGACACATAAACTACTGCAGCATAAATACTGGAGGCTGAGACAGGAGGGGTCAGGAGACACTGTGGCCCCATCCGAGGACACCCCCGGACAGGGCCAAACAGGAAGGATATAACTCCACCCACTTTGCCAAAGCACAGCCCCCACACCACTAGAGGGATATCTTCAACCACCAACTTACCATCCTGAGACAAGGCCGAGTATAGCCCACAAAGATCTCTGCCACGGCACAAACCAAGGGGGGGCGCCAACCCAGACAGGAAAATAACATCAGTGACTCAACCCACTCAAGTGACGCACCCCTCCTAGGGACGAAACCACTATTCACACTATGTGGATTATAAACATGTACATGCATAGAAAACCATCACATCAAGGTGTAACAGGGATGAATGGATATTCAATGTACAACAGTAGTCTTCTGTAACAAGCAATACGTATTAAATATGTTTACATACATCCATGACTGAATGGTTTCACAAACTCCTTTTAAAGGTTTTGTAAGTAAATTGTAACAGGCCTCATTCAGCAGTTTAGAGATTAACCTAGAGACACCAAAACATCAATGTTTAGAGAAGCTTGGAGATTATTCCACAAGTAAGGGGCAAAGAGCTTATTTACTGAACTCTGTACAGACCAAAGGAATTTCCAGAGTTAGCAATGTCTGACAAGGTGTATGATAACTCTCGTACTCTCGTACGTCCAATGGTTATTGTAGATGTTAGCTACAGATGGAGTTTACAGTACGACAAAGAGCTTTATAAAGGCAAAGAGAGCAATGAATTGACCTACTTGACCTCAAAGACGGGCAGCCTACTTTAGGATAGAGAATGTAGGGTTGTGTACTCTACCTGTACCCATAATATAACAAAGTGCTCTATGGTCAAATGCATCTAAAGGCTTTTAGATGCATAATCTAGAACCAGTAAGAACAAAGATTGAATGATCTGCTTTGTACTATTAAGCAAGATGCCTGACATTTCTATAGAAGAAGCCCCTTTTTATATTCGGCATCTTAATTAACAAACTCATATGTTTTTTAAATGTCAGCTTAACATCTATGCTGATACAACTTCAATCATTAGAATAATTTTTGTACACTCTAGAAAACAACATATACTTAGCTTTACACGTATTCAACAATAATTTAAGGTCAATAAAGGTTTTCTACAAAATAATGAAAGCATAATGTAATTCAGATAGAGCCCGATCAGCAGGGCGGGCGATCGCGTACACAACTGTACCAAAGGCGTGACTCAAAACTATGAAAATGCCCCGCATGTAAACTTTAGAATCAATCATATGCTTGGTCGAGGGTTTCATAAATGACCGGAATAGTGAATTGAATTGAACTCCTATAAAAAGATTGTTAGGGATAAAAAGGGTTTCCATCTATGGAATGCCCCACTTAATAAATGCAATCTCTTGTCATAGACCACCTTGCCCTTTGGTGTGACTGATGTTACAAGCCCTGTGTGTCTTAAACCTTAGATATAATGGCTGCTGTAGAAGGTTTTGATCCCAGGTTACTGACTGATGTTACAAGCCCCGTGTGTCTTAAACCTTAGATATAATGGCTGCTGTAGAAGGTTTTGATCCCAGGTTACTGACTGATGTTACAAGCCCCGTGTGTCTTAAACCTTAGATATAATGGCTCTGCTGTAGAAGGTTTTGATCCCAGGTTACTGACTGATGTTACAAGCCCCGTGTGTCTTAAACCTTAGATATAATGGCTGCTGTAGAAGGTTTTGATCCCAGGTTACTGACTGATGTTACAAGCCCTGTGTGTCTTAAACCTTAGATATAATGGCTGCTGTAGAAGGTTTTGATCCCAGGTTACTGACTGATGTTACAAGCCCCGTGTGTCTTAAACCTTAGATATAATGGCTGCTGTAGAAGGTTTTGATCCCAGGTTACTGACTGATGTTACAAGCCCCGTGTGTCTTTAACCTTAGATATAATGGCTGCTGTAGAAGGTTTTGATCCCAGGTTACTGACTGATGTTACAAGCCCTGTGTGTCTTAAACCTTAGATATAATGGCTCTGCTGTAGAAAGTTTTGATCCCAGGTTACTGACTGATGTTACAGGCCCCGTGTGTCTTAAACCTTAGATATAATGGCTGCTGTAGAAGGTTTTGATCCCAGGTTACTGACTGATGTTACAAGCCCTGTGTGTCTTAAACCTTAGATATAATGGCTGCTGTAGAAAGTTTTGATCCCAGGTTACTGACTAATGTTACAAGCCCCGTGTGTCTTAAACCTTAGATATAATGGCTGCTGTAGAAGGTTTTGATCCCAGGTTACTGACTGATGTTACAAGCCCTATGTGTCTTAAACCTTACATATAATGGCTGCTGTAGAAGGTTTTGATCCCAGGTTACTGACTGATGTTACAGGCCCCGTGTGTCTTAAACCTTAGATATAATGGCTCTGCTGTAGAAGGTTTTGATCCCAGGTTACTGACTGATGTTACAAGCCCCGTGTGTCTTAAACCTTAGATATAATGGCTGCTGTAGAAGGTTTTGATCCCAGGTTACTGACTGATGTTACAAGCCCGTGTGTCTTAAACCTTAGATATAATGGCTGCTGTAGAAGGTTTTGATCCCAGGTTCCTGACTGATGTTACAAGCCCGTGTGTCTTAAACTTTAGATATAATGGCTGCTGTAGATGGTTTTGATCCCAGGTTACTGACTGATGTTACAAGCCCCGTGTGTCTTAAACCTTAGATATAATGGCTGCTGTAGATGGTTTTGATCCCAGGTTACTGACTGATGTTACAAGCCCCGTGTGTCTTAAACCTTAGATATAATGGCTGCTGTAGAAGGTTTTGATCCCAGGTTGCTGACTAATGTTACAAGCCCCGTGTGTCTTAAACCTTAGATATAATGGCTGCTGTAGAAGGTTTTGACCCCCGGTTGCTGACTGATGTTACAAGCCCCGTGTGTCTTAAACCTTAAGTTATAATGGCTGCTGTAGAAGGTTTTGATCCCAGGTTACTGACTGATGGTACAAGCCCGTGTGTCTTAAACCTTAGATATAATGGCTGCTGTAGAAGGTTTTGATCCCAGGTTGCTGACTAATGTTACAAGCCCCGTGTGTCTTAAACCTTAGATATAATGGCTGCTGTAGAAGGTTTTGACCCCCGGTTGCTGACTGATGTTACAAGCCCCGTGTGTCTTAAACCTTAAGTTATAATGGCTGCTCTAGAAGGTTTTGATCCCAGGTTACTGACTGATGTTACAAGCCCGTGTGTCTTAAACCTTAGATATAATGGCTGCTGTAGAAGGTTTTGATCCCAGGTTGCGACTACCATTATTGGCCTTAATCGCAGGCCCATCCAATAGCGGTACAACTTGTTTTGTAAAAAGTATTTTAGAGAATTCTGAACATGTATTATCTCAGAAACCTGACAATATTGTGTTGTGTTATTCATGTCATCAACCTTTGTATGATGTTGACGAAAATAAAAATGAAGTTTGTTGAAGGAATACCCGTATCCCGGTCTGATGATGAACTTTTACCTCTTCATAAAAAGAGGTTTTGGACAACATGCTATTTGCCAGTAGTTAACATCCTGAAATTGCCCAAGCTTTTATACAATATAGTCATCTTCGAAACCTGTCCGTGCTTTACTTGGTACAAAATGTGTTTCACCAAGATAAAAATAGCCGTACCATTAGTTTGACCGCCAATTACATGGTTTTCAAAAACCCTAGAGACAAACTACAAATAAACACTCTAGCTCAGCAGATGTATCCTAGAAGGAAATCCTACTTTATGGAGAGCTATGAGGATGCTACCGAAGCGCCATTTTCTTATTTAATCATAGATTTCAAATCAAATACTCCAGAACACCTGAGGCTCCGAACAGGCTTTTTTCTGTCGGAGTGGCCAACGGTTTAAAAAGAAATGCTCTTGAGAACCCTAGTTGGGGCTACCCCTAAAGAACGGAAGGCCATCTTGGGTCACTGTTCTTCAGATCTCATATTTTCCCTATGTGAGATTGCTTTGAATCTTCTCAAAGGACACATTCTACTCACCCTGACCCAATTAAAAAAATTAAAGAGACAAAAGACCGCGATCAAACTCTTTGCCAATAAAAGGACCAGTCTTCAAAAGAAAATACATGACATACAACAGTCTGAGGGTTTTCTTCTACCTTTACTAAGTATAGCCGTGCCCTTCATCACCAGCCTTATTGCTGCCAGATGTGGGGTTGAACACAGAGTGTGATGGCAAATAAAATGTACTTGGTGCCTCAACAAGAGTTGGATAGACTTAAACAGCAATTACAGGCTCCTGAAAATATCAGACAAACAGCGGGAAATGATTTGGACATGGCCATTTTGAACAGAAAAGGATTGAACCCCTATGATAAGGTCCAAAAATACACAAACCTCTTGCAAAGGTATTTGGCCTTGGTAAAACAAGGTGAGAGAGAGACCAACTATTTATCGCTTTCCCTACCGTACCCTTTTAAAGATGATGCACCTAGAGAGAGCCAAGCCCCTGTAATGCCTGGACCGGCGATCTTACCCGTTGAAGTTCAAATGCCTGTTGAAGATAATGTTATGCTTGACATGTTGACACATGTTCCGGCACGTAACGGGAAAAATGTTAGATACATTATGAACAAGATAAAATACTCAAAGGGGGCCGATACTTGGAATGACAAAGGAGAGTTTGTCTTTCAGGGCGATGTTGTCAAGGGTTCTCATATGATGGACTTGCTTAAAAGTACCACAGCAACCTACAAGGTTGCTGATGACAGAAGACCTCCCGGGTGGCGTCAGTTTCTTAAAGCCCTGGCAGTCCTCAACATTCCACTCTCGGGTGTACCAAACTATAAGCTTCGTCAACAGATTCAAACTTTAAAACAAAAACCTTCAACAAGCTACAGCACCTCTAAAGATGTTCTAACAACCCCCCCCCCCTGATGATAAGGGCTGATGATAACTCATTTACACCCCTGAACTTCTCCGGACCTTTTCCTAATCCTGATCTCTCAGGGTGGTTAGACTTTTGAATGACTATGATTAAATTCAATACATTTTATTTGAAAAAATTATACAATTTAACATTTGTGACATTCATGAAACATTTGACGTGAGCATACGCCTTGATTACAGGCTCTTAGGACACATACTTGAACACTTTTCATATTTTCTAACAAAACAATCTACGACGCTATCATTACTTCTTAAGTCATCATTATAAAGAGACATAACATCTTCAAAAGAAACTCCACGGACTCTTTGGTGGAGGTAGAAAACACAGTGTTGACCACATGTAGTGGAAAGGTTATCTTATACTTGTTTGATGCTGTAGTAGATCTTTGATCCATTTTTGGTCGAAAACTGTTTAATAGATGGGGGGAAATGTGAAAATGCGGGAAAAGCCATAGTTATAAAACAAAGTTGAGATTTTTCTTCCTCCTTCGTTTTCTAATGTCACAGCTAGCCAATGTTCCCCCGGCATGTGTTTAGGATGGGTATTGACAATAAAATGTCTGGTCGCTCCTGTCGTTTCTCAATAGGTAGTTCATCACAAGCCCATATACTCCACAAAATTGTTTTCCAATCAAATGGCTCATGAGACCTTCTAGCTCTTGGGTATTCATGTCTTTGCTCAACGATCCTTAATTAATAATAATCCACAAAGACTTGTCTTCAGCCATTCACTTCCAAGATTGAATCAGAGCATGCATAAACAATCATACTAACTGTACAGGCTAAAGGTGTACGGAAACACATTTCCAGCCTGAGATTACCTTGGGACACCACAGACAGATTTCCTGAGATATCATCATCAGGTGATAAATTGAAAGCATACAATGTGTAACCCTCTGCAAAATCATTTCTGTCAATAGGTAAAGAGAGATCTTTAAGATGCCTCCCGGTAGCCAGGGATAGATTGTAAAATTCTCGCACAGATATGTTGTTATTAAATTGTGGTCGGAAAGCCTTAGCAGGGACCTGATGACCGTCCTGACAGAGGGCTACATAATCTGCATTGAATTGTTGAAAATTGAAGTTTTTTTAATGTAAGCTGCCCATATTAGAGGTGTGATCAACCAAGCCTATAACCGTGTAGCAAAGTAAAGGGCCTAGAAAAGGTTTTCTTGACAACAGATTCTACTTCCCACCGGTATGCTAAAGGTTTTCTTGACTACAGATTCTACTTCCCACCGGTATGCTAAAGGTTTTCTTCACTACAGATTCTACTTCCCACCGGTATGCTAAAGGTTTTCTTCACTACAGATTCTACTTCCCACCGGTATGCTAAAGGTTATCTTGACTACGGATTCTACTTCCCACCGGTATGCTAAAGGTTTTCTTGACTACAGATTCTACTTCCCACCGGTATGCTAAAGGTTTTCTTGACAACAGATTCTACTTCCCACCGGTATGCTAAAGGTTTTCTTGACTACAGATTCTACTTCCCACCGGTATGCTAAAGGTTTTCTTGACAACAGATTCTACTTCCCACCGGTATGCTAAAGGTTTTCTTCACTACAGATTCTACTTCCCACCGGTATGCTAAAGGTTATCTTGACTACGGATTCTACTTCCCACCGGTATGCTAAAGGTTTTCTTGACTACAGATTCTACTTCCCACCGGTATGCTAAAGGTTTTCTTGACTACAGATTCTACTTCCCACCGGTATGCTAAAGGTTTTCTTGACTACAGATTCTACTTCCCACCGGTATACTAAAGGTTTTCATGGTAATTCTTTGGGGAAGGTTAAAGACATTTCCTTTCATCAAAGCCTGTGAATGGCTCAGACGAACGGCCGGAGATACAGACACTTTTTAAATAAAAAGCCAAGCCCCAACACTTTTAAACTAAAGTTATCGTATTGGGCGGACATCAGACAAAACTCATCCTTGGCCCTGGTTCATTTCAGCCTTAAATCAATCGAATTTAAGAGTAAATGTTCTTGAAAGAAAATGTCAGAGTGTATAGGCCCTAGCAGATGAAACTCTTGAGATTCAGCACAGTAGCGAGCACGTACCTCCGGTCCTTTGTTTTCACAGGTGCTGGGGTCTATGGCTTCCATAGATGCTCCTGCAGTATCCTTGCTAAACAGCCCGGCGCTGAATTGTGTCTTCAGAGTGTCTTCGGAGTAGTTTAGTAAACATTCCAGGATGGCCCTATAAGGATAGGTGGCAGTGCTTTGACTGATTAGGCGTTCACCCAAAGTCACATCCATTTGGGAGAAGATGGTCACCAACGGGTAATTAATGAGACTCACTTTTGGCATCGTTTGCAATATTAGTACCATCTCTTTTGGTCACTTTGAGATGAAAATGCACCAAGGTGTTGTTGAGGTCCAGGTAGTTGTCACCGTGGCCTGGTATGAAAAATTATATAGGACCGTTGTCTGTAATGGCAGAAAGTGGGGCTATCTCCACATAACTGGACCTCTCTACTGAATGTTGGGTTAAGGGGGCCGTGAAAAGATTGAGCTCTGTCTTTATAGCTTCAGAGGACATGCGGTGTAAAAGAGCCATGTTGCTTGTTCTTTTAGAAAATACTTCAGAGTGTTCTTTTTGACGTTTTTGGTCCAGACCTCCTCACTTTACGTCATCTTTGACTTACTGAGTTTCTTTTAAAGGTTAACCTCTGCTTTTTAGGGGCTGGCCTGCGCCTTATACCCGGAGGTCTCTTTTTTGGTCTTCGAAACAACAGCATAAGCCCCGAGCCTTCTCGATGCTCGGGATCTGATGAAGCCCGTCTGGTCATAGCATTGGCTACAACTGTCACGACTTCTCCCGAAGTCGTTGCCTCTCCTTGTTCGGGCGGTGCTCGGCGTTCGACGTCACCGGTCTTCTAGCCATCATTGATCCATTTTTCATTTTCCATTGGTTTTGTCTTGTCTTCCCACACACCTATTTTCAATCCCATTCATTACCTGTTGTGTATTTAACCCTCTGTTTCCCCTCATGTCTTTGTCAGAGATTTTTTTTATTGTCAGTGTAGTGTGTTTGTTGTATAGGTGAGCGTTGGGTCCTCGTACCCATGTTTGTACGTTTAGTGTTATGGAGCATACTCTGTGGACTTTATTAAAAGACTCCATTTTACACTCCATTTGACTCTCCTGCGCCTGACTTCCCTGCCACCTATTACACCTATGCATGACAACAACCTCACTTACAATATTTTGGGACGCTGATTGGTTTGGCTATGCTGAGGCCTCACTTCATAAACGGTAAAACCATCCTAAAGAGGTTAGAAATATGCCTCCTATCCCCAAACCGTACATGGTCGGGGATCCATGATAGCCGGGGAACACATTACCCACTTGATCAATATAGTATTAGACATAGCGGTTAGGGTCAAGATGGTGGTTGTGTTCCATAACCATTTTAATTTATTTGTATTATGTTTATAAAAAATATATATACATAATACTAATAATATATTAGATATGCAGAGAGGTTTTGGTGGGTCTAAAGTGGAGTTTTACAATCTTTTTACCATCAGTAAATTCAATGTTTTAGTTCTGATCCGTTTAAAGCTCAACCAGGATGTTTTCAATAAATGTCTTGCTTACAGGTATATAGTGTGGCTTGTCAGAGTTAACAGTGACTACATCACCATTCTTTCCCTCTTTATGAACTGTTCTCAGGAGGGGCACATAACTGTCTCCTACCCTTTGATAGGATATGATGTCGGTATACACAAATATGTTGTAAAACCTTGCATGTATATCCACAGGGAATGGGAATCATTTATCTCTCACATATGTCCATTTATTGTAAGTCATCCCCAACATGTAGGCTAAATTACCACCGGTCTTTATACCCCCATCAGCATCCACTGAGATTTAAACACGTTTATGAATAGGTTTGTAGTTCATATTGTTCAGGGTTAGATTATCCTCTCTACAGTTATATAGAACTCTTTTAAAAATATTTATAAGCTTTGGGGGTTCCGATATCCTTTTGCAATAAAAATCACCGTCCTTATCCTTGAATTTATACCGACTATGAGGGTATGTAATCTCGCTGAGACCTACTTCCCAGGCCTCTGATAACTCTATAGGCTTTGGAAAATTGGTTGTATAATTCGAGCTTTGGTTATTCATATATACAGTATATATATGTGCAGACGCATTACTGGGGAGAGTCAGGAAGAATACATTGTGCTCCATGATGCACTCCTGTGTACACTGAAATGATGGTGTTTTATCATGCATGAGGGTTTAATTTAACCCCCTATGCCTCTACCACATCGTGCTCTAATACCCAACTGTTGAACTTTTGGGGACAATTTTTCCAACGGACCAACACCCATTTTTGACCCTTTTCTCTCTTCTGATCCAGAATCTGCTCCACATGAAATATTTTGTCTTTCCCCAACTGTACCTTCTGGAGTTCCTTCTCATAAAAGGAATCCTCTTTAAGCTGCCCGTCATAATCTTTTAACTTGTAGACAGGGGTACGTGGTAGACATTCGGTAACTGTGAACAACTCATCGCTGTAACCTTGCTCATATTTTTGGTCGAAAACACCCCTCCACTTGGATATACATACCAAGTCCCCCACAATGAATTTAAAATCATTTATTTTCATACAGTGAAGGGGGAACAAACCATGCAGATTTTTAAAGACTTGAAAAGAGTTTTCAGAAAAGACCTCGGAGGGCTTCATCCATATACTCTTATGGTCGCTGTAGTTGTAACCCTTCACTAAACCCTTCACTAAGTATTTCCACATCCTCTCCTTCAAAGTTCTGTTAAAGGGTTCAACAACGGAAGCTTTCAAATCCGAACCTGTAGCAAAATGTACGATATTGTGCTTCTTCATGAGTTTCTGAAAAGTATTATGAAAAGATTCTTTACCACCGTCAGTCTGCACTTTCTTGGGTGCTCCTCCTTCCTCCAAGATAGAGTCAAAGGCCCTTACAAATGCTATTTTAGAGAAAATAGCTATGACCGTTAGCATGTAGCGATATCCATCATTTTTGTCTGCAAGGGCCTGCATGTCACATAGATCCGACTGAAACTGGAAGGGATGAGTAGAAAAAAACTGTATTTCGTGGAAATTGGTTTTGCACAGGTTTATGCAGTGTAAGCATCCTGCTCTGCCAGCCAGTCATTCACTTGAGCATCAGCTAACCTGCTACCTGTTTCTTCGGCTACAGCTCTCTGGAACCTCTCCTTCCCCCATAAGTGTCACGTTCTGACCTTTATTTCCTGTGTTTTGTATTTAGTTAGTATGGTCAGGGCGTGAGTTGGGTGGGCAGTCTATGTTTGTTTTTCTATGATTTGGGTATTTCTATGTTTCGGCCTAGTATGGTTCTCAATCAGAGGCAGGTGTCATTGCTTGTCTCTGATTGAGAATCATACTTAGGTAGCCTGGGTTTCACTGTGTGTTTGTGGGTGATTGTTCCTGTCTCTGTCTTTGTACCAGATAGGACTGTTTTGAGTTTTCACATTTCTTGTTTTTTGTAGTCAGTTGTTCATGTGTACCTTAACATATTAAAAAGAACCATGGACACTTACCACGCCGCGTATTGGTCCTCTGATCCGTTTCGCCTCTCCTCTTCGGAAGAAGAGGAGGAAATTCATTACAATAAGACCCTGGGTTAGAGGGGGTTTAATAAATGTTTTTCAACATCTGCTCTGCCATCCTTCTTGCCTCTCTGATGTACAATAACAGTAATGATCCCCTTTCAAATAATGATAACATTTCATTTTCATTTTGCATTTTTATTTTTGCAAACATGAAGTTTAGGATATTAGTACCCGTTTTCTCAATGACCCATGCATGCAACACCTTGTATACTTGGTTTACATTTACAGACTAGTATCGCTGAATTTTTAAGACATACACATCCGTTATATAAGTATATAAACAACAAATATGATACATGTTACAATTAAACGGTGTTTCAAACCAATAAACTAAAATCTTAGACAAGGATGTTTCTAGAGTCTCGCCAGTATGTCTTAAATGTCTCATGATTTGCACAATTTTTAGCACACACTCTGCATTAACCCCTGTATTGTGGGTTGTGTAGAGCGATACATTAACCCCTGTATTGTGGGTTGTGTAGAGCGATACATTAACCCCTGTATTGTGGGTTGTGTAGAGCGATACATTGTTCACTTTATTTTCAATAATTTGCTGCATAACATTTGTAAATTCTCTCAAAATATTTTTATTTATTTATTCTCTCTAACATCGTATGCGTATAGTTACCCATTGCTTTACATCTAATAAAATATATATATATTGTTACTCGTTCTCTTGGGTTTTATTGAGCCAGAAAGTCACCACATCAGCCACCAAAGCTTCTTTGTATTTGTTGTCGTCCACCAGTGTATGCCGGATTTCTTTGAGTTTCTCGTGGATGTAGATCACCTCCTTCATTTCATGTAGGAAAGCCTCGGTTACACCGTAAACACCGGGAATAGATGGCACAAGACCCATAGACTCCAGGGCTCTGACCATGGATGGTATAAAGTGGCTGGACCACAGTATTTTCACCAGCTCCTCAAAGTGGTTGAAGAAGTAGTATCGGGGTGGGTCATATAAACACGGAGGTCGTCGTTGACTGGGGTGACTGATCTCACAACCGGGGCATTGTTGTCTTATATACTCTCCAATCACCACGTCTAAAAGTGTGACTACAGAGGCCTTGATGGTGTCCACAAAAATAGTACTGACCACCCCATCAAACACATCCTCAGGGGGTGTACATGTAGGGGGTGTCGGGGGGCTTGCCTGGAGGGAGTAGAAAGGAGAGCTGTGAGGCATAGAGTCCTTAGGGTCTGGTACGCATGATGTATCGGAGTCCTGATATGGTATATGAATATATGCTGAAATGAAGAACCAGAGGCTTTATGGTCACCCCTTTTATTGTTGAACCAGTCCTTTGGTATCGGGGCGTGGTTAACGTAGCAGCCGCGTACTTCGTTTTCTTCAGGGGCTGACCCTTCTGAGGATGAACCTTCTTGTTCCTTTGAAGCATAATCCTTAGGATGTGTATATATTATGCACTTCCTTAGTTGAACAATGCTCTGCCATTTTTGGCTCTGTACAAAAAGAGCATCCACTAACTCTAACATTTTCAATTCCATTATATCCCAACTTTTAAAAGGAATAAGCATACGCAATGTAAAATCCCCAGTCAGTTGCCATTGCGGATATTCTCGTTGCTGATATAGAACTCCGCGCAGCCACATGGAAGTCCATTCTTTCTTTGCATTTCACCCTATGAAATATTCTTCCTGAGGAGTCAGGGGCACCTTCCCGAAGGGTCTCGTAGCCCGTGAACAAGCTATACCCCTTTGTGGTAACTCTTAGTTCGGACACACCACCTTGCGAAACACCTGCCAGTCTTCAAGCCTGTAGTCCACTCCTAAAGTCTGGTCTGTATATTCTTCTCCATCGGCTATGGTATAGAGTTTCACTCTACTGGCCGGGTAATGAAACAGAACCCCATAGCTGTCTATTAGACATCAACACTTGATCTTTCAGCGAAGTTGCGTGCGGTATTTGGGTTCTATACATATTTAGAAACCACTTTTTTGGTATATCTTATATTGATGCATTATACTCTACCCTTTCTCTATGTTGTAATTGAGATCCTGCTTCAGTTATTACGGTCATCACGTGTGTGTCACTGATCACAAAATCCATGTTTAACTTCTTGTTTAGTGTTCTGGGGTTTATTGAGGTCGCTTGTAGTGTTCAGTTCTTATTTATAATGCGGCTGCCCCCAGTAGCCCCGGACATTCCTGTTTCATAGACAACAGCCCTAAGGTCATTACAACAGGGGGGACCATACTCTTTGAAATGTTCAAACACATTCCCCAGTTCAATGAGGTCCCTACACATCAATCATCATGACAGCTTCAAAGGAACAGATGCACTATCTGGTTAAATAAACACTCACTCTAAAGCGTGAGAACTTCCTAACAGGATGTACATATATGGGCACTCCCTAGAGAGCGTGAGATCTTCCTGGCAGGATGTCCTGTAGGATGTCCATATATGGGCATACACACGTGACCCATAAAATAGGGTCATAAATCACACGTTTGACATGTGGTGTCTACTGTATTCTCTCTAGGGCAGGTCGTAGGGATCTAGATATCCACAAGTCCAGTAATCTGCTGTCTCAGCCACAAGTGCTAACCCCGTCGTGGGCTGCTTTCAAGCCCTCAAGGAAACGCTGCTAGCTTGATAGGCAGCTAACAGTAGCAGCTAGGCTAGTTGCTACGCCAAGCAGCTCAACAGACACTTGGTAGGCGGGATTCAAGGACAGATAGCAGCAGTCCCAGCAACTGATGCCAACCGCTTTGTGTGTATCAATTCCCCATTACATATATCACCAGTAGTACATTTACCGTTAATTACTGTAATTTCTAATCTAGAATGTATGTTACTTTGGTTACTGTAATTTGTGTTAATGTATTCAATATTATTATTCCTATTCTCATTGTAGGAGTGGACACATTGCTAGCGGAGTGCACAACCTATGCTACACTTGTGAGAAACAAGTTTTGTTTTATTTCATTCCATTTACGAGTTTTGTAAACTTAGTCATTGTCTTTTGTTTGGAGTGCTCCTCTCAATATTAAGTAGGACGCACATGCAGAGAAGTAGGCCTATAGGCTACCTGGCCTGCGAGCAAATGTAGACATATTAATGTGCTCATTTCTGATAGTATTTCTGTTTGGCTTAACACACCACCACTAGTGACCCCTGGAGCTTCTCAAAGTAATGTTTTCTTCACCTCAAACAGCAAGCAAACAAGGTCTGTTTTTACATCCATTGAGAATTACAATAGTTCCTCAATTTATTGGAAAGGTCATTCCAGCTCTCTCCCTTTCCATAACCACTCAGCGTGAAAGGGAAAAATATCATACTCTGATCCAGTGGAACCATGATAAAATAGGCCTACCCTTATTACTTCTTATCAGTTCTGGACTTGGACTGAAATAGGTTCTGGTAGTCATTTTGGGTGCTGGTACTGTTTATATTTAGGTGCAAGAGTGCCACAATACTTTTGAGCTAATGCTCAGGCAGTAGAACATTTGAAGTGCCGGTACTCTGGTGAGCTCCTGCCCAAGTCAAGCACTGCTTCTTGTCCCTTGCGCAAATAGCCTACAGCTGTGTCTGTCCAGAGCTCACTAGTGCAGGAAACTCTGAGGGCCCTTAATATGTTATACAATGTTGCAAGTTCGCTAGTGCAAGCTTCGGACCAGACCCAAGTTAATAGTTGATTCAAGTTCATTGCAGACAGTTGGCAATGGCAATAGAATTGACTTTTTAGGTTAGTATAATTTTCATTTAGATTTGGAAATAATTTAGATTAGCCACATGACAATGATTTTGAGATATGAAGACGTTATTATAAATTAAACTAAACTGTTTCACGAAAATTTGCATATGAAAAAACAAAACTGGGGCGGCAGGTAGGCTAGCGGTTACTGAGTGTTGGGCCAGTAACTGAAAGGTTGCTGGATCGAATCCTCGAGCCCCTGAACAAGGCAGTCAACCCACTGTTCCCCGGTAGGCTGTCATTGTAAATGAGAATGTGTTCTTAACTGACGTGCCTAGTTAAATAAAGGTTCAAATGAAAAATATATATTTTTTAAATGGCACGCAGATCGGTGGAAATTGTACGATAAATTGGCATTCCACATAAGAAAGGTTGCCAACTCGTCTAGTAGCCTATCACTAGCTAATTCAGGAAAGTAATGGCAGAATATGCGAAAGCGGGAGGAGAAGAGCTGGGTCAAGTTAAAGTCTTGTCTTCTGGTTATCTAGATCTCTGGCGCCCTCTTGAGGCATTGTCTTATTTTATCAAACAGTAAGCATTGAGCTTGCATCAGACAAACTCAATGTGTATAGTTGGTTTTATTAAAACACGTAGGGTGTGTCTACATATGAAGAAATGCAAAAATTGGTTGGTCCATCAGAACAGACGACTTTCAGAACGGTTAACAAAGATTTTTTTAAATCGGAGACAGTCCTAGCCTGCATGTATATCCCTGTGTGTTAGTGCGTGTCCCTGCTTGCTGCACCTGTGTGTTAGTGCGTGTCCCTGCTTGCGCTCACCTGTGTGTTAGTGCGTGTCCCTGCTTGCGCTCACCTGTGTGTTAGTGCGTGTCCCTGCTTGCTGCACCTGTGTGTTAGTGCGTGTCCCTGTTTGCGCTCACCTGTGTGTTAGTGCGTGTCCCTGCTTGCGCTCACCTGTGTGTTAGTGCGTGTCCCTGCTTGCGCTCACCTGTGTGTTAGTGCGTGTCCCTGCTTGCGCTCACCTGTGTGTTAGTGCGTGTCCCTGCTTGCGCTCACCTGTGTGTTAGTGCGTGTCCCTGCTTGCGCTCACCTGTGTGTTAGTGCGTGTCCCTGCTTGCGCCTACCTGTGTGTTAGTGCATGTCCCTGCTTGCGCCTACCTGTGTGTTAGTGCGTGTCCCTGCTTTCGCTCACCTGTGTGTTAGTGCGTGTCCCTGCTTGCTTTCACCTGTGTCTGTGCTTGTCCCTGTGTGTTGGTGAGTGTCACTGTGTATTGGTGCATGTCCCTGCTTGCTTTCACCTGTGTCTGTGCTTGTCCCTGTGTGTTGGTGAGTGTCACTGTGTATTGGTGCGTGTCCCTGTGTGTTGGTTAGTGTCACTGTGTGTTTGTGCTTGTCCCTGTGTGTTGGTGAGTGTCACTGTGTATTGGTGCGTGTCCCTGCTTGTTTTCACCTGTGTCTGTGCTTGTCCCTGTGTATTGGTGCGTGTCCCTGCTTGCTTTCACCTGTGTTTGTGTGTGTCCCTGTGTGTTGGTGCGTGTCACTGTGTATTGGTGCGTGTCACTGTGTATTGGTGCGTGTCCCTGCTTGCTTTCACCTGTGTGTTGGTGCGTGTCCCTGTGTGTTTGTGCTTGTCCCTGTGTGTTGGTGAGTGTCACTGTGTATTGGTGCGTGTCCCTGCTTGCTTTCACCTGTGTTTGTGTGTGTCCCTGTGTGTTGGTGCGTGTCACTGTGTATTGGTGCGTGTCACTGTGTATTGGTGCGTGTCCCTGCTTGCTTTCACCTGTGTGTTGGTGCGTGTCCCTGTGTGTTTGTGCTTGTCCCTGTGTGTTGGTGAGTGTCACTGTGTGTTAGTGCGTGTCACTGTGTATTGGTGCATGTCCCTGTGTGTTGGTGCGTGTCCCTGTGTGTTTGTGCGTGTCACTGTGTATTGGTGAGTGTCCCTGCTTGCTTTCACCTGTGTGTTGGTGCGTGTCCCTGTGTATTGGTGCGTGTCCCTGTGTGTTGGTGAGTGTCCCTGTGTGTTGGTGAGTGTCACTGTGTATTGGTGCGTGTCCCTGTGTATTGGTGCGTGTCCCTGTGTGTTGGTGAGTGTCACTGTGTATTGGTGCGTGTCCCTGTGTATTGGTGCGTGTCCCTGTGTGTTGGTGAGTGTCCCTGTGTGTTGGTGAGTGTCACTGTGTATTGGTGCGTGTCCCTGTGTGTTGGTGAGTGTCACTGTGTATTGGTGCGTGTCCCTGTGTGTAGGTGAGTGTCCCTGTGTGTTGGTGAGTGTCACTGTGTGTTGGTGCGTGTCCCTGTGTGTTGGTGAGTGTCCCTGTGTGTTGGTGAGTGTCACTGTGTATTGGTGCGTGTCCCTGCTTGCTTTCACCTGTGTCTGTGCTTGTCCCTGTGTTTTGGTGAGTGTCACTGTGTATTGGTGCATGTCACTGCTTGCTTTCACCTGTGTGTTGGTGCGTGTCCCTGTGTGTTTGTGCTTGTCCCTGTGTGTTGGTGAGTGTCACTGTGTATTGGTGCGTGTCCCTGCTTGCTTTCACCTGTGTGTTGGTGCGTGTCCCTGTGTGTTTGTGCTTGTCCCTGTGTGTTGGTGAGTGTCACTGTGTATTGGTGCGTGTCCCTGCTTGCTTTCACCTGTGTTTGTGTGTGTCCCTGTGTGTTGGTGCGTGTCACTGTGTATTGGTGCGTGTCACTGTGTATTGGTGCGTGTCCCTGTGTGTTGGTGAGTGTCACTGTGTGTTAGTGCGTGTCACTGTGTATTGGTGCATGTCCCTGTGTGTTGGTGCGTGTCCCTGTGTGTTTGTGTGTGTCACTGTGTATTGGTGCGTGTCCCTGCTTGCTTTCACCTGTGTGTTGGTGCGTGTCCCTGTGTGTTGGTGAGTGTCACTGTGTATTGGTGCGTGTCCCTGCTTGCTTTCACCTGTGTCTGTGCTTGTCCCTGTGTTTTGGTGAGTGTCACGGTGTATTGGTGCGTGTCCCTGCTTGCTTTCACCTGTGTGTTGGTTGGTGTCCCTGCTTGCTTTCACCTGTGTCTGTGCTTGTCCCTGTGTTTTGGTGAGTGTCACTGTGTATTGGTGCATGTCACTGCTTGCTTTCACCTGTGTTTGTGCTTGTCCCTGTGTGTTGGTGAGTGTCCCTGCTTGCTTTCATGTATGTGCTGGTTAGTGTCCCTGCTTGCTTTCACTTATGTGTTGGTTAGTGTCCCTGCTTGCTTTCACTTATGTGTTGGTTAGTGTCCCTGCTTGCTTTCACTTATGTGTTGGTTAGTGTCCCTGCTTGTTTTCACTTATGTGTTGGTGAGTGTCCCTGCTTGCTTTCACTTATGTGTTGGTTAGTGTCCCTGCTTGCTTTCACTTATGTGTTGGTTAGTGTCCCTGCTTGCTTTCACTTATGTGTTGGTTAGTGTCCCTGCTTGCTTTCACTTATGTGTTGGTTAGTGTCCCTGCTTGCTTTCACTTATGTGTTGGTTAGTGTCCCTGCTTGCTTTCACCTGTGTTTGTGCTTGTCCCTGTGTGTTGGTGAGTGTCCCTGCTTGCTTTCATGTATGTGCTGGTTAGTGTCCCTGCTTGCTTTCACTTATGTGTTGGTTAGTGTCCCTGCTTGCTTTCACTTATGTGTTGGTTAGTGTCCCTGCTTGCTTTCACTTATGTGTTGGTTAGTGTCCCTGCTTGCTTTCACTTATGTGTTGGTTAGTGTCCCTGCTTGCTTTCACTTATGTGTTGGTTAGTGTCCCTGCTTGCTTTCACTTATGTGTTGGTTAGTGTCCCTGCATGTTTTCACTTATGTGTTGGTTAGTGTCCCTGCTTGCTTTCACTTATGTGTTGGTTAGTGTCCCTGCTTGCTTTCACTATGTATTGGTGAGTGTCCCTGCTTGCTTTCACTTATGTGTTGGTTAGTGTCCCTGCTTGCTTTCACGTATGTATTGGTGCATGTCACTGCTTGCTTTCACCTGTGTTTGTGCTTGTCCCTGTGTGTTGGTGAGTGTCCCTGCTTGCTTTCATGTATGTGCTGGTTAGTGTCCCTGCTTGCTTTCACTTATGTGTTGGTTAGTGTCCCTGCTTGCTTTCACTTATGTGTTGGTTAGTGTCCCTGCTTGCTTTCACTTATGTGTTGGTTGCTTGCTTTCACTTATGTGTCCCTGCTTGTTTTCACTTATGTGTTGGTTAGTGTCCCTGCTTGCTTTCACTTATGTGTTGGTTAGTGTCCCTGCTTGCTTTCATGTTTTCACTTATGTGTTGGTTAGTGTCCCTGCTTGCTTTCACTTATGTGTTGGTTAGTGTCCCTGCTTGCTTTCACTTATGTGTTGGTTAGTGTCCCTGCTTGCTTTCACTTATGTGTTGGTTAGTGTCCCTGCTTGCTTTCACTTATGTGTTGGTTAGTGTCCCTGCTTGCTTTCACTTATGTGTTGGTTAGTGTCCCTGCTTGCTTTCACGTATGTATTGGTGCATGTCACTGCTTGCTTTCATCTGTGTTTGTGCTTGTCCCTGTGTGTTGGTGAGTGTCCCTGCTTGCTTTCATGTATGTGCTGGTTAGTGTCCCTGCTTGCTTTCACTTATGTGTTGGTTAGTGTCCCTGCTTGCTTTCACTTATGTGTTGGTTAGTGTCCCTGCTTGCTTTCACTTATGTGTTGGTTAGTGTCCCTGCTTGCTTTCACTTATGTGTTGGTTAGTGTCCCTGCTTGTTTTCACTTATATGTTGGTTAGTGTCCCTGCTTGCTTTCACCTGTGTTTGTGCTTGTCCCTGTGTGTTGGTGCATGTCCCTGCTTGCTTTCACCTGTGTTAGTGCGTGTCCCTGTGTGTTAGTGCGTGTCCCTGTGTGATGTTGCATGACCCTGTGTGATGTTGCATGTCCATGTGTGCTTTAGCACTGTGAACCTTGTTTACTTAATTTGTCTGTCATTTGTTTGAGTTAAGTTCTGTTGGGTAAATTGGTGGGAAATGTGTTAATTCGTGAGATATTTATTCCAAATTTCATTCAATTAAAATTAGTTTGGTTTTGATTCGATGCACCACTAGGTTTAATTAAAACGCAAAGTAGTCTTCACACAATGCATCATAATTTAGAGCTCTCCTTTGTTTCTGTTCTTCTAGAAACAACGACATACTGTATATTATTTAGGGTCTTGGAGGCTTTGGTTTAAAGCTTGGAGAACTATAAATATGTTGAATTTGAATGACACTGTCCTATATACTGTGAGTAGAATGACCCTGTGAGTATGTGTGTGTGTTCATGCACACATGCACGTGCATGTATGTACGTGTTTTATGTTAATCACAAGAGCATGTGAAAGATTAGATCATTTTTAAGTTAAAGCTTGTTTATTTCCTTTATTTACATTGCCTGTAATACATTTGATGGAGCCTTTGATTAAAAACCAAACGTGTAGCCCACTCTTACAGCTCTATTCATTTAATACACCCATTAAATAACATTACATAGCTGCAGGATTGTTACAGACTCAATTGGAGATGCAGTCAGACTCCAATGTGGTGTGTTGTGTTCTGGTGGTGCGTGTGTGTGTGTGCAACAAGATCTCATGTTTTTAACAATTTCACTTCAGATTCTAATGTTTGTCCACGTTTTTCCAAATAAAATTGTTGAGTTGGACCACATAGTAAATCTTTGGCTTGATCAGAGCTCGACACCTCCATTGCCAAGGTTTCACGCACACGCACACGCACCCACACATACACACACACCAACCTGGTCAAGCGAAACACACAGACACAGAGAGTTGAAGGCTGTGCCTCATATCTGTGTCTCTGCACCTCATGGACACTAAGCCGTCTGTTAGAAATGGCCGTCTGTTCCGATGTGTGTGTGTGTTCTGAGGTCTGAGTGTTATTTACTGGTCACGCAGCCATTTAGAGTGTCTGTCACTTCTGGCACTTTATTTATTTCCTCTGTCCAACGCTGCAAGAGCAAGGAAATAAGAGGGAGGTGGAACAAGCGATGTAGGGAGGGGGGCAGGGCAGGTTCTGAGCCAAAGTGATGCCATCTGTTGCAGTTTCATCTTCCTCTATGTATTCCTCGGACTTTTATCTCCTCTCTCTCTCTACACATCTCCTTAAGTTCTGGATGCTAACATTACAGCAAGATATCAGTTTCACTTCGAATTGTGACGTAATAGATTACATCTATTTTTAACACATTAATTCCGCGTGGTTATAGGGTCATTTCTGTGCGGTTAAAGAGCTAAAACAGAACTCAAAAGATTAAGTTTAGGTATTAATTCTGAGTGGTTAAGGTTAGGGCTATGTTTTGGGGAAGGCATATTTTTTTATTTTTTTTATTTAACCTTTAACTAGGCAAGTAAGTTAATGCCTTGAATCTATGCTATCGTACTCTCTGTTCTGAACGTGCTAGACGGCCAGTTCTTATAGCATTTAGCCGTACCCTTATCCTACTTCTCCTCTGTTCCTCTGGTGATGTAGAGGTTAATCCAGGTCCTGCAGTGCCTAGCTCCACTCCCATTCTCCAGGTGCTCTCATTTGTTGACTTCTGTAACCGTAAAAGCCTTGGTTTCATGCATGTTAACATTAGAAGCCTACTCTCTAAGTTTATCTTACTCACAACTTTAGCACACTCTGCTAACCCAGATGTCTTAGCCGTGTCTGAATCCTGGCTTAGGAAAACCTCCAAAACCCCTGAAATCTCCATCGCTAACTATAACATTTTCCGCCAGGATAGAACTGCCAAAGGGGGCGTTGTTGCAATCTACTGCAAAGATAGCCTGCAGAGTTGTGTATTACTATCTAAGTCTGTACCCAAACAATTCAAGCTTCTACTTCTAAAAATTCACCTTTCCAGAAACAAGTCTCTCACTGTTGCCCCTTGCTATAGACCTCCCTCTGCCCCCAGCTGTGCCCTCGATACCATATGTGAATTGATTTCCCCCCATCTATCTTCTGAGCTCGTGCTGCTAGGTGACCTAAACTGGGACATGCTTAACACCCCGGCCATCCTACAATCCAAGCTTGATGCCCTCAATCTCACACAAATTATCAATGAACCTACCAGGTACAACTCCAAATCCGTAAACACGGGCACCCTCATGTCATCCTAACTAACTCGCCCTCCAAATACACCTCTGCTGTTTTCAATCAAGATCTCAGCGATCACTGCCTCATTGCCTGCATCCGTAATGGGCCTGTGACCAAACGACCACCCCTCATCACTGTCAAACTCTCCCTAAAACACTTCTGCGAGCAGGCCTTTCTAATCGACCTGGCTGGGGTATCCTGGAATGACATTGACCTCATCCCGTCAGTAGATGATGCCTGGCTATTCTTTAAAAGTTTCTTCCTCACCATCTTAAATAAGCATGCCCCATTCAAAAAAAATTGAACTAGGAATAGATATAGTCCTTGGTTCACTCCAGACCTGTCTGCCCTTGACCAGCACAAAAACATCCTGTGGCGTTCTGCATTAGCATCGACCAGCCCCATGATATGCAACTTTCCAGGGAAGTTAGGAACAAATATACACAGGCAATTAGGAAAGCTAAGGCTAGCTTTTTCAAACAGAAATTTGCTTCCTGCAACACTAACTCAACAAAGTTATGGGACACTGTAAAGTCCATGGAGAATAAGAGCACCTCCTCCCAGCTGCCCACTGCTCTGAGGCTAGGAAACACTGTTACCACTTATAAATCCACTATAATTGAGAATTTCAATAAGCATTTCTCTATGGCTGGCCATGCTTTCCACCTGGCTACCGCTACCCCGGTCAACTGCCCGGAACCCTCCACAGCAACCCGCCAAAGCCTCCACCATTTCTCCTTTACCCAAATCCAGATAGCTGATGTTCTGAAAGAGCTGCAAAATCTGGACCCCTACAAATCAGCCGGGCTAGCCAATCTGGACCATGTCTTTCTAAAATTTGCAACCCCTATTACTAGCCTGTTCAACCTCTCTTTCATATCATCTGAGATTCTCAAAGATTGGAAAGCTGCCCCGGTCATGCCCCTCTTCAAAGGGGGAGACACTCTAAACCCAAACTGCTACAAACCTATATCTATCCTACCCTGTCTTTCTAAGGTCTTTGAAAGCCAAGTTAAACAAACAGATTACCGACCATTTCGAATCCCACCGTACCTTCTCCGCTATGCAATCTGGTTTCAGAGCTGGTCATGGGTGCACCTCAGCCACGCTCAAGGTCCTCAACGACATCATAACCGCCATCGATAAGAGACATTACTGTGCAGCCGTATTCATTGACCTGGCCAAGGCTTTCGACTCTTTCAATCACAACATTCTTTTTGGCAGACTCAACAGCCTTGGTTTCTCAAATGATTGCCTTGCCTGGTTCACCAACTACTTCTCAGATAGAGTTCAGTGTGTCAAATCGGAGGGCCTGTTGTCCGGACCTCTGGCAGTCTCTATGGGGGTGCCACAGGGTTCAATCCTCAGGCAGACTCTCTTCTCTGTATACATCAATGATGTTGCTCTTGCTGCTGGTGATTCTCTGATATACACAGACGACACAATTCTGTATACTTCTGGCCCCTCTTTGGACACTGTGTTAACTAACCTCCAGACGAGCTTCAATACCTTCCGTGGCCTCCAACTGCTCTTAAACGCAAGTAAAATGAAAAATAACACACTCCATATATCTATATACAGTAGAAACTATCATCGGTGTCACGCCTTGGCCTTAGTATTTTGTGTTTTCTTTATTTATTTGGTCAGGCCAGGGTGTGACATGGGTTATTGTGGTGTGTTTTTTGTCTTGGGGTTTTGTGGGGTGTCTAATTAGTCTATGGCTGCCTGAGGCTGTTCTCAATCAGAGTCAGGTGATTATCGTTGTCTCTGATTGGGAGCCATATTTAGGCAGCCATATTATGTGAGTGTTTTTGTGGGTGATTGTTCCTGTCTCTGTGTAGCTTCACCAGATAGGCTCAGACACTTTGGTTTTTCTTTTTTCCTTGTTTTGGAAGAGAAGAGAATGAGCGCCATTCTCCTTGTGGAGATGGTGCTAAATACATCAACACGGTCGGTCCCTGGGATTGGGCTGGCCAACACGATTCGTTTTGCTTGGAAGGAAAAGGAGTTGGAGCCTTTAGGACGGGAAACTTTTGGAAGGATAATATTGATGGGGATTCTAAAGCTGACGGTGAAGGACGTGTTTTGTTTCCAAGGCAACTCGTTGGAGGGAGCATACGACGTGGCACTATATACAGAGGAGAAACACGATGATATCCTGAGAAGGGCAAGAGCAGTGGGAGGTGAGAGGCCGATGAGCCACTACGAAATAACAAGCCTGGCGAAGAACAACTTTAGGGTTGTAACTGTCAACATTTACAACCCTTACGTTAAGGACGAAGAGGTGAGGGCTTTTCTGGGGAGATACATGGATAACGTCTCCTCAGCAAGGCACCTCAAAGACTCCCTTGGGTTTTGGAATAGGAGGAGAGGCTTCCAGGCCCTCCTCAGAGAGGACCCAAAGGGACATGGTGGCTACCTCCATCCTCCTGCTATGTTCTCCCTAGGGGCTGACAGGGGGACGTTGTTTTATGCACGTCAGCCCCCATTTTGCAGGCGCTGTATGGCCTACGGACACATATTCGCCTCGTGCAGCACAAGAAAATGCAGATTTTGTGGATCTGAGGAACACGAGGTGAGGGATTGTGACAAGCCTAAGACATGCCATGGGTGTGGCTCGTCAGCACACCTGTGGCGGGGGTGCCCGGCCCGTCAGAGGTCATATGCGTCTGCGGCTGGGGGGTAGCAGGAGCGGGGGATGGGGGAAGAAGAGGAGGGGAAGGAAGCACGCCTCATGACCAGAGTACAGGTCCAGAGGGGAAGGCCACAAGGAAGGAGGAGAAGCAAGAAGCAGCAGATGGAAGAGAGAAGGAAACGGAAGGCACGGGAGTAGGAGAACCAGGAAAAGCGGCGGAAGAAGGCAACCGAGTGGAGGAGCATGAGAGAGAAGAAAGCGAGGGAGGAGTGTTGGAGAAGGAGACTGTGGAAGAGCAAGTGGACTGGGGGGAAAGTGCCCTGGTGGAAGAGATGAGGGTTATGGTGGAGGAGCTGGCGGGGGGGAGGGTGGTATCTCTCCACTGCCGCCATCACCAAAGAAGAGAAATAAGAGGAGGGTGCGATTGGCCGACAGTGAGAGGGAGGGGATGGCCAAGAGAGTGATGGTGGTGGGAAGCAACCTCTGGGTTGCTGCTGGTTTCCCCAGGCCCTCAACTTCTGTTGGGTGGGGACACACCAACAAGACTCAGGACTGGGTACAGGAGGAGGTGGGGAGTTTTTTGTTTGGGGACTCAGCCTCCCCGATTTTTTTCCAATCCAGCTGCAGCACTGGGGAGGGGGAGGATTGTGGGGGTAGACCCAGGGTGCAGGGCACCCCGGAGCCAAACCCTATTCCTGCATCCTGGGTTGGTGAGATGGAGGAAGAGGGGGGGATGTCGGGAGTACGGATGGTGTTCTCACCGGTAGATATGGAGCAGGGGAGCATCGGGTGAGTCTCCTGTTTTTGTTTTTTTCTGTCTGGGTTTAGAATTTGAGTGTATTACATGTTTTTATTTTATTTTTTCATGGGGTCTAATTTACTTTTGTTAGTTTAAATGTAAGGGGTTTAAGGGATTTTGTTAAAAGGAGGGTGGTTTTTAGTTATTTGGAGGGTGTGGGGTTTGATTTTGGTTTTTTACAGGAGGTTCACCTGAGGGATGGAGGGGATGTTAGTAGGTTTAAGAGGGAGTGGGACAAGGGGGAGTCGGTTTGGGGTATTGGGGGGGGGTGCACTCATCGGTGGTAGGGATTTGTGTGGGCACAGGGAGGTAAAAGTGGAGGATTCTTTTGTGGTAATGCAGGGGAGGGTTATAGGGGTGGATGTCACGATAAGGGATTGTAAATTTAGATTAGTGGTGGTGTATGGGCCACAGGTGGTGGCAGACAGGAGGGAGATGGTGGACTGTCTGACGCCCCTGTGTGTCACAAATAGGAAATTCGTGATAGGGGGGATTTTAATACAGATTTAGGAATGGGAGGGGGGGATAGCAGTGCAGGCGCCATTGCCGGGCTAATGGCTTGCCATGGTCTGGTAGATGGTGGTCTGCACACTACTTCGAAAATGGCCGGTCCTACATGGCGCAACTCCAGGGGGATTGAGCGGAGGCTCGACTATATTTTTGTACCCAGGTCTTTGGGTAAGTTGTCTGGGCGGCTGTTGCCTGTTTTCTTTTCGGATCACGTCGGGGTGCTCCTGCAGGTGGGGTCGCCAGTCTGCCTCTCAGGCTTTTGTTGACGGGGTTTATGGTTTCTTTTGGAGGCTTGAAGGCCTCCGGTCCATGTGCGAGGGGGTGTTAGAGTGATGGGAATTAGTTAAGGTGAGGATTAGGGCTTTTATAATAGGGTATTGCAAGAGGAAAAAAAGGGAGGAGAGGAGGGAGGTGGATCGTATCCAAAGGTTAATTGAACTCGAATACGAGGCAGGCAACCTCGGCGGGTCGTTTGACTGGGAGAGATCCGCAAACCTAAAGGCGCAGGTCAGGGAGTTGCAGGAGAGGAAGGCTCGAGCTTTCCTGGAGCGTGCGCATAGTGGCTTTCTAGAACATAATGAGACTTATTCTGCTATGTTCTTTAAGTCAGTTAGGGCCAGACAGTGTAGGAAGGTAATGCATGGCGTTAGGAAAGAAAATGGTAGTATAGTTAGAGAACCAGAGGATATGGTCAGGGTGACAACTGATCATTTCCAAGGTTTATTTAAGGAAAGGGAAATAGATGTAGAGCAGGGAAATGTGTTTTTAGAACACTTGTCCAGGCAGTTGCCGGAAGACATTAGAGAAGTGATGGAGGCCCAGATTTCACTAGAAGAGGTTGAGAGCGCTCTTAGGAGGATGGGAAAAGGGAAGGTGCCTGGGATGGATGGGCTGCCGGCTGAGTTTTATCTCAAGTTTTGGGGTATACTGGGACCAGTGGTCCTCGAAGTCTTGAAGGCCATCCTTGAGACGGGGTCCCGGGGGATCAATGGCTGTTGGTGTGCTGTCACTTTTATATAAGAAGGGGGAAGTAACAGACCTTGGCAACTGGCGGCCGTTGACCATGCTGTGTGTAGATTACAAGCTACTTGCAAAGGTTTTAGCAGACCGGTTGCGCACAGCCCTTCCCTACGTCGTTCATGAGGATCATACGTGCGGCTAGAGGGCCGCTCTATTAGATGGAACCTACAGTTAATCAGGGACTCCATCGCTTGGGTTGAAGATAGAGGACTGCCTTTAATGGTAGCAGCGCTAGATCAGGCGAAAGCCTTTGATCGCGTGAATAGATCCTTTTTATTCAGAGTGTTAGGTCGATTAGGATTTGGGGAGAAGTTCATAGGATGGATTCGTACATTATATGTCGGAGCGGGGTGCCGAGTTAGTGTAAATAGTCACATGGGTGACGTTTTTGACCTCTCGTCTGGGGTCAGGCAGGGGTGCCCACTCTCGGCTCTCCTCTTCGTTCTGTACATGGAGCCTCTGGGGGCTGCCATTAGGGCAGACACAGGGGTGGAAGGCTTGTTGATCCCTGGAAGTGGTGGGCTGCGTGTTAAGATGACGCAGTACGCCGACGACACTTCCTTGCTGCTGTGCAAGGACTCGTGCCTGACAAGGTCCCTTGCCATCTTTGGGGATTTCACCCGAGTGTCAGGAGCAGTTCTGAACCATGCAAAGTCTTCCGACAAGTTTTTCGGAAGATGGTGCGGTAGAACGGATGTGCCTGGGGGGTTATCTCTCTGTGAGGGGGCCCTGAGGATTCTCGGGGTCCATTTTGAGACCTCCGGCTCAGCGACGCTAAACTGGAACATGCGTATCACAGTGGTACAGAGGAAGCTAGCAATGTGGAAAGCTAGGTATTTGTCTTTTATGGGCAAAGTCCTGGTACTAAAGGTGGATGTGTTGCCGTCTCTTTTGTATTTGGCGTACATCTACCCATTGCCGGCTTGTCTGAGGAGGCCTCTAGTGAGGCTTGTGTTTCAGTTCATGTGGAGTGGCAGGTGCGAGTGGGTCGCCAGGGCACGCATGATCTGTCCCATCGGGGAGGGAGATAGGGGGGTACCACATTTCCCCCTCAAGCTGGACACAATTTTTGTTTCTTTCTTGTTAACGGAGCTTGCTCATCCAGTGATATACCCGTCCGGTTACCTCCTGCAGGTGTTCTTCTCGTATCAGGTGAGAAGCGTAATGGTGTGGTCTAACACGGGTCCTCGGGCGGAACAGCTGCCGTGGCACTTTGGTCATGTGGCCAAGTGGCTGCGTGCGCACCCTGAGGTTGAAGTTGCCCGAGTAGGTTTAGATCACAGGTATTGGCCGGGCTAGAGTGGGCATCGAGCCAGGTAAGGTTGGGCAGGCTTGGTGCTCAAGAGCTCCAGTGCGCCTGCACGGTCCGGTCTATCCAGAGCCACCTCCACACACCAGTCCTCCGGTGGCAGCTCCCCGCACCAGGCTTCCTGTGCGTGTTCTCTATCCAGCTTCACCATTGCCAGCACCACGCATCAGGCCTACAGTACGCCTCGCCTCTCCTGCGCTGCCGGAGTCTCCCGCCTGTTCAGCGCTGTCGGAGCCTTTCTCCTCTCCTGCGCTGCCGGAGTCTCCTGCCTGTTCAGCGCAGCCTGAGCTGCCAGTCTGCATGGAGCACCCTGAGCTGTCAGACTGCATGGAGCAGCCAGAGCTGCCAGTCTGCATGGAGCAGCCAGAGCTGTCAGTCTGCATGGAGCAGCCAGAGCTGTCAGTCTGCATGGAGCAGCCAGAGCTGCCAGGTTGCATGGAGCAGCCAGAGCTGCCAGTCTTCATGGAGCTGCCAGTCTGTATAGAGCAGCCAGAGGTGTCAGTCTGCATGGAGCAGCCAGAGCTGCCAGGTTGCATGGAGCAGCCAGAGCTGCCAGTCTGCATAGAGCAGCCAGAGCTGCCAGTCTGCATGGAGCAGCCAGAGCTGCCAGTCTGCATGGAGCAGCCAGAGCAGCTAGATCCGCCAGTCAGCCAGACTCTTCCAGATCTGCCAGTTAGCCAGACTCTTCCAGATCTGCCAGTCAGCCAGACTCTTCCAGATCTGCCAGTTAGCCAGACTCTTCCAGATCTGCGAGTCAACCAGTCTCTTCCAGATCTGCCAGTCAACCAGACTCTTCCAGATCTGCCAGTCAACCAGACTCTTCCAAATCTGCCAGTCAACCAGACTCTTCCAGATATGCCAGTCAACCAGAGTCTTCCAGATCCGCCAGCCAGCCAGGATCTGCAAGAGCCAACTACCTGCCTGAGCTTCCATCTCAGTGCTGAGCTTCCTCTCAGTGCTGAGCTTCCTCACAGTGCTGGGCTTCCTCACAGTGCTGGGCTTTCCCTCAGTGCTGGGCTTTCCCTCAGTGCTGGGCTTTCCCTCATTGCTGAGCTGCCCCTCAGTGCTGAGCTGCCCCTCAGTCCCGAGCTTCCCCTCAGTCCCGAGCTACCCCGCAGTCCCGAGCTACCCCCGCAGTCCCGAGCTACCCCCGCAGTCCCGAGCTACGCCTCAGTCCCGAGCTGCCCCTCAGTCCCGAGCTGCCCCTCAGTCCTGAGCTGCCCCTCAGTCACGAGCTGCCCCTCAGTCACGAGCTGCCCCTCAGTCCAGTGGGGTTCTGGGTGAGGACTATTAGGCCATGGTCGGCGGCGAGGGTGGATTTTCCCAGGACGCGAGGGGGAGGAACTATGACATTAATGGAGTGGGGTCCACGTCCCGAGCCGGAGCCGCCACCATGGACAGACGCCCACCCGGACCCTCCCTATGGTTTTGAGGTGCGTCCGGGAGTCCGCACCTTAGGGGGGGGGGGGGGTCTGTCACGCCTTGGTCTTAGTATTTTGTGTTTTCTTTCTTTATTTGGTCAGGCCAGGGTGTGACATGGGTTATTGTGGTGTGTTTTTTGTCTTGGGGTTTTGTGGGGTGTCTAATTAGTCTATGGCTGCCTGAGGCGGTTCTCAATCAGAGTCGGGTGATTATCGTTGTCTCTGATTGGGAGCCATATTTAGGCAGCCATATTCTGTGAGTGTTTTCGTGGGTGATTGTTCCTGTCTTTGTGTTTGCACCAGATAGGGCTGTTTCGGTTTTCGTTATTTCATTTAGTTATTTTTGTAGTTTCTGTATGTATAGTTTTTTCTTCATTAAAATATCATGAATCATCATCACGCTGCATTTTGGTCCGATCCTTGTTCTACCTCTTCATCAGAGGAGGAGATAGCAGAGAGCCATTACAATCGGTCTCAGGGTGCTTTTGGTATTTCTCCTTCCAAGAGTATGTGTGTGTGTGTACAGCAGGTAAATCATTACAGAACACCATTCATCATAGCCATCCTGTAGTGTCATTAGTTTCTATAACAACAGACATGACATTATGGCATGCACACTTTACAGCTTCATCTCACACTCCACACTTCATTAAATTTAGCTATGGAACTTACTACCACAGAGAACTTTCTTTCTCCCTCCCTTCCCCTCCCCACTCTCTCTCTCCAGCCAGCTGGCTAGTGGGTCAGAACAGAAGAACAGAAGTGTTGGTTGAGGAATACATAGATAGCCTATGTGTGACTTAGTGGTTTTGAACCCATGTCATCTGGACACCTTAATACCCCATTAACACATTCGCTCACTGAGCTAAAGCCTTGAGACAAACATCAGTCTTTAGGTCTACGAAAGCCAAGGCAAGGCTACTCCATCATTCTGTTGAGTTTACCATGCAGTCCTCATTGAATTTATGGTGGATATGCAACAGTATGTGACTGTCGGGCACAAAAGTCACCTGCATTACTTTTAACTACAAGCTAGCAACATAATTTCTGGATGACCTATGCTATTGGTGGGATGACCTATGCTCTTTGTGGGATGACCTATGCTCTTTGTGGGATGACCTATGCTCTTTGTGGGATGACCTATGCTCTTGGAGGGATGACATATGCTCTTTGTGGGATGACCTATGCTCTTTGTGGGATGACCTATGCTCTTGGTGGGATGACCTATGCTCTTGGTGGGATGACCTATGCTCTTGGAGGGATGACATATGCTCTTTGTGGGATGACCTATGCTCTTTGTGGGATGACCTATGCTCTTTGTGGGATGACCTATGCTCTTGGTGGGATGACCTATGCTCTTGGTGGGATGACATATGCCAAATGACACATAAGCCAAATGGTTTAACTGGAAAAAGCATTTTAGGCTAGTAATTTATCTGCTGTGTCATAGACAAGTCTACCATTGTAGCAGAGTGAGGAAGGTTCAGTGGTGGTCTGCTAGCTACAGAACTTTAGTGATGCTTTTCTGCCCCAGCATGCTTTGTGGCACTCTTATCTCCCAGAATGCATTGTGCTGCTCTTATCTTCCTGCTCCAGCCTGCTCAGGGTCTGTCAACAGGAAGTTATGTGCAGATGCTGTATGTGTGTGTAGCTGTGTGTGTGTGTTTGTGTGTGTGCGTGTGCGTGTGGACATGTGTGCTTGTGTGTGTTTGTGTGTGTGTGCTGACACAGCTGCCATTTTATATTTTATTTTTAAGCTCTGTGTTTACTTTCATGCTAATGAGCCCAACCTTCCACAGCGGGAGACCGGAATGTGTTGCATCAGGTGTGTGTGTACAGCCGCACATTTAAATAAACAAAATGACCAGCCAGATCACATTATTGTTTGCCTTCTATCAGTATGTCAATAAAGAGACAAAGTGGAATCGCAATTCAACAGCTCATACGAGACGTATGAGGCAGGGTCTACAGACAATCATGGATTACAAAAAGAAAACAAAAAGAAGACCAGCCCCGTCGCTGACATCGAAGTCTTGCGACCGCACATCGACGTTGTGTGGTCTGCACAACGCATCACTGGGGGCAAACTATCTGCCCTCCAGGACACCTACAACACCCGATGTCACAGGAAGGCAAAAAAGATGATCAAGGACAATAACCAATCAAGCCACTGCCTAGTCACCCCGCTTCCATCCAGAAGGTGAGGTCAGTACAGGTGCATCAAAGCAGGGACAGAGATATAGAAGCTGTTTTTCAATCTCAAGGCCATCAGATTGGTAAACAGCCGTCACTAGCACAGAGAGGCGGCTGCCTACCCACAGACTTGATATCATTGGCCACTTTAATAAATGGAACACTAGTCACTTTAATAATACCACTTTAAGAATGTTTACATATCTCGCATTACTTTAAGAATGTTTACATATCTCGCATTACTTTAAGAATGTTTACATATCTCGCATTACTTTAAGAATGTTTACATATCTCACATTACTTTAAGAATGTTTACATATCTCTCATTACTTTAAGAATGTTTACATATCTCGCATTACTTTAAGAATGTTTACATATCTCGCATTACTTTAAGAATGTTTACATATCTCGCATTACTTTAAGAATGTTTACATATCTCGCATTACTTTAAGAATGTTTACATATCTCGCATTACTTTAAGAATGTTTACATATCTCGCATTACTTTAAGAATGTTTACATATCTCGCATTACTTTAAGAATGTTTACATATCTCGCATTACTTTAAGAATGTTTACATATCTCGCATTACTTTAAGAATGTTTACATATCTCGCATTACTTTAAGAATGTTTACATATCTCGCATTACTTTAAGAATGTTTACATATCTCGCATTACTTTAAGAATGTTTACATATCTCGGATTACTTTAAGAATGTTTACATATCTCGGATTACTTTAAGAATGTTTACATATCTCGGATTACTTTAAGAATGTTTACATATCTCGCATTACTTTAAGAATGTTTACATATCTCGCATTACTTTAAGAATGTTTACATATCTCGGATTACTTTAAGAATATTAACATATCTCGGATTACTTTAAGAATGTTTACATATCTCAGATTACTTTAAGAATGTTTACATATCTCGGATTACTTATCTCATATGTATATACTGTATACTGTTTCCTTCACCATCTATTCTTTACTATCTATTCTTTACTATCTTATTGCATCTTAGCCGCTCTGTCACTGCTCATCCATATATTTTATATTTATATATTCTTATCCCATTCCTTTACTAGATTGTGAGTATTAGGTTTTGTTAGATATTACCTGTTAGATAAGGCTGAGGTGTCGGATCTAGAAGCAGAAGCATTTCACAACACTCGCAATAACATCCGCTAACCATGTGTATGTGACCAATAAAACTTGATTTGACAGCAGCAGCAGACTTAGAGCAGAGAGAGGCAGCATGTTAATTGGCTCTGGATAAGAACGTCTGCTAAGTGACTAAAATGTAAATGTTTCTATAGATTACTGAACCTGCTAATGCTTTTACTGTCAAAGCTGCATCAGGTTTGAAAATACAGATATGCACAGCGAACTGCGCACTATCAAAGTCAATTACACACACACACACACACACACACACACACACACACACACACACACACACACACACACACACACACACACACACACACACACACACACACACACACACACACACACACACACACACACACACACACACACACACACACACACACACACACCCTACAACATGTGAGGCACACACAGGCTACACATGTTAGACACTGATGCTTGTTGAATACCGGCTTGCTGATGGCAACTCTGTTAATTCCAGGAATAGAGAAGAGACTTATATCTGGTGTAGTTCTGATGTGTAGAAGGAGTTTTAAAGGAAAGCTCTCTAGTGGAAAATATACACTGTAACAATAGTATAGATGGTTCTCATTACTAGAAGAAGGATACTCTTGAGACTCTCCTCTCCTCTCCTCTCCTCTCCTCTCCTCTCCTCTCCTCTCCTCTCCTCTCCTCTCCTCTCCTCTCCTCTCCTCTCCTCTCCTCTCCTCTCCTCTCCTCTCCTCTCCTCTCCTCTCCTCTCCTCTCTCCACTGTGCGTGTATGTTTGGTCACAGCTGAAATCCTCTACTGATTCCTTGCTAGAACTATTGAATAATTGTTTAGTTGATCAATCTATGTTCTTACCTTCGATATTTCCTTGTTAGAGGATAAGGCCAGGCTTAGTGTATTAGTTGTGTACATGCAGAGATGGTCGGGTTGGAACACCAAATGCTAGGGAGAGACCTGAAACCATTGCCAGGACCACAGGATGGCACACTGTGTGTGTGTGTGTGTGTGTGTGCCAGGACACACACACACACACACACACACACACACACACACACACACACACACACACACACACACACACACACACACACACACACACACACACACACACACACACACACACACACACACACACACACACACACACACACACTGCTCAGGAGAGATTCGCTGTCTCTTAGGATGCGTCCAAACTGGCATTCTGTTCCCTTTAGGCCCTGATCAAAAGCAGTGAACTTTATGGGGAATAGGGTGCCATTTGGGACGATTGTGTGTAGCTAGTTAGAATACCGTATCTGTCAACACAACCCCATCATTGTTTACTTACAGTCATTGTAGGTCTCTGGGGTTGTTTTGGCATTTCTGGAATTGCAAACTTTGACTTCAACACAGCACTGCAGTTTTGTTTTAAAGTTCAATTTTGAAGGACTCCCTTGTCCTGCGTCCAACCATGCAGGTATCTTTGGCCAACTAGTCACAGTTTTCCATTAAACAGTGTTGTATATGGTGTATCAATGTGTTATGTGGTGTAACAGTGCAGCAGGTGGTGTAACAGTGTAGTATCTGGTGTAACAGTGTTGTAAAGGGTGTAACAGTGTGTTATAGGGTGTAACAGTGCAGTGTGTGGTGTAACAGTGCAGTATGTGGTGTAACAGTGCAGTATGTGGTGTAACAGTGCAGTTAGTATCTGGTGTAACAGTGTTGTAAAGGGTGTAACAGTGTGTTATAGGGTGTAACAGTGCAGCACGTGGTGTAACAGTGTGTTATAGGGTGTAACAGGGCAGTATGTGATGTAACAGTGTAGTATGTGGTGTAACAGTGTAGTATGTGGTGTAACAGTGTGTTTTGTGGTGTAACAGTATAGTTTGTGGTGTAACAGTGCAGTATGTGGTGCAGCATGTGGTGTAACAATGCAGTATGTGGTGTAATAGTGCAGTATGTGGTGTAACAGTGCAGTATGTGTTGTAATAGTGCAGTGTTGGTGTAGCATGTGGTGTAACAGTGCAGTATGTGGTGTAACAGTGCAGTATGTGGTGTAACAGTGCAGTATGTGGTGTAACAGTGCAGTATGTGGTGCAGAATGTGGTGTAATAGTGCTGTATGTGGTGTAACAGTGCAGTATGTGGTGTAACAGTGCAGTATGTGTTGTAATAGTGCAGTGTTGGTGTAGCATGTGGTGTAACAGTGCAGTATGTGGTGTAACAGTGCAGTATGTGGTGTAACAGTATGTGGTGTAACAGTGTAGTATGTGGTGTAGCATGTGGTGTAACAGTGTAGTACGTGGTGTAACAGTGTAGTACGTGGTGTAACAGTGCAGTATGTGGTGTAACAGTGCAGTATGTGGTGTAACAGTGCAGTATGTGGTGTAACAGTGCAGTATGTGGTGTAACAGTGCAGTATGTGGTGTAACAGTGTAGTATGTGGTGTAACAGTGCAGTATGTGGTGTAACAGTGTAGTATGTGGTGTAGCATGTGGTGTAACAGTGTAGTATCTGGTGTAACAGTGTAGTATCTGGTGTAACAGTGTAGTATGTGGTGTAACAGTACAGTATGTGGTGTAACAGTGCAGTATGTGGTGTAACAGTGCAGTATGTGGTGTAACAGTGCAGTATGTGGTGTAACAGTGCAGTATGTGGTGTAACAGTGCAGTATGTGGTGTAACAATGTAGTATCTGGTGTAACAGTGTTGTATAGGGTGTAACAGTGTGTTATGTGGAGTAATAGTGCAGTATGTGGTGTAACAGTGCAGTATGTGGTGTAACAGTGTAGAATGTGGTGTAACAGTGTGTTATGTGGTGTAACAGTGTGTTATGTGGAGTAATAGTGCAGTATGTGGTGTAACAGTGCAGTATGTGGTGTAACAGTGCAGTATGTGGTGTAACAGTGTAGTATTTGATGTAACAGTGTTGTATAAGGTGTAACAGTGTGTTATGTGGTGTAATAGTGCAGTATGTGGTGTAACATTGTAGTATGTGTTGTAACAGTGCAGTATCTGGTGTAACAGTGCAGTATCTGGTGTAACAGTGTTGTATAGGGTGTAACAGTGCAGTATGTGTTGTAATAGTGCAGTGTTGGTGTAGCATATGGTGTAACAGTGCAGCATGTGGTGTAGCAGTGCAGTATGTGGTGTAATAGTGCAGTATGTGGAGTAATAGTGCAGTATGTGGTGTAGCATGTGGTGTAACAGTGCAGTATGTGGTGTAACAGTGTAGTATGTGGTGTAGCATGTGGTGTAGCAGTGCAGTATGTGGTGTAATAGTGCAGTATGTGGTGTAACAGTGTAGTATGTGGTGTAACAATTTAGTATGTGGTGTAACAATTTAGTATGTGGTGTAACAGTTTAGTATGTGGTGTAACAGTTTAGTATGTGGTGTAACAGTTTAGTATGTGGTGTAACAGTGTAGTATGTGGTGTAACAGTGTAGTATGTGGTGTAACAGTGCAGTATGTGGTGTAACAGTGTAGTATGTGGTGTAACAGTGTAGTATGTGGTGTAACAGTGCAGTATGTGGTGTAACAGTGCAGTATGTGGTGTAACAGTGCAGTATGTGGTGTAACAGTGTAGTATGTGGTGTAACATTGTAGTATCTGGTGTAACAGTGTTGTATAGGGTGTAACAGTGTGTTATGTGGTGTAATAGTGCAGTATATGGTGTAACAATGCAGTATGTGGTGTAACAGTGCAGTATGTGGTGTAACAGTGTTGTATATGGTATATGTCAGGTTCAGCACCACAGCCAGCTCCAGGTAGCTATAGGCTTAGCAGGGAAGGACTTCTACAACACCCGCCATCAAGGCCCCATATTAGCCAGATAATTATAATTCTGTGCAAAACCCACCAATTCAGACAGGCCCACTGACTAAAGATGGACCAGCCCATCTGGAATTTGCCCAATCTACTCTAGTAGGAGGAGTTAGTGCTATTGGAGGCTGAGTAAGCAGAAGACTAAGTAATGGTTTTATCTAGACTGGCTATAGATTCTAGTAGTAGGGTAGTAGGAGGAGGGAGTAATATGGGAGGCTGAGTAAAGGGGAAGTTGTGTAAAGGGGAGGTTGAGTAAACGGGGAGGCTAAGTAAAGGGGAGGCTGAGTAAAGGTGGATGCTGTGTAAAGGGGGACGCTCAGTAAAGGGAGGCTGTGTAAAGGGGGAGGCTGTGTAAAGGGGGAGGCTGTGTAAAGGGGGAGGCTGTGTAAAGGGGGACGCTCAGTAAAGGGGAGGCTGAGTAAAGGGGAGGCTGTGTAAAGGGGGAGGCTGTGTAAAGGGGGACGCTGAGTAAAGGGGAGGCTGAGTAAAGTGGGAGGCTGAGTAAAGTGGGAGGCTGAGTAAAGTGGAGGCTGAGTAAAGGGGAGGCTGTGTAAAGGGGGACTCTGAGTAAAGGGGAGGCTGAGTAAAGGTGGACGCTGTGTAAAGGGGGACGCTCAGTAAAGGGGAGGCTGAGTAAAGGGGGAGGCTGTGTAAAGGGGGAGGCTGTGTAAAGGGGGACGCTCAGTAAAGGGGAGGCTGAGTAAAGGGGAGGCTGTGTAAAGGGGGAGGCTGTGTAAAGGGGGACGCTGAGTAAAGGGGAGGCTGTGTAAAGGGGGAGGCTGTGTAAAGGGGGAGGCTGTGTAAAGGGGGACGCTGAGTAAAGGGGGACGCTGAGTAAAGGGGGACGCTGAGTAAAGGGGGACGCTGTGTAAAGGGGAGGCTGTGTAAAGTGGGAGGCTGAGTAAAGGTGGATGCTGAGTAAAGGGGAGGCTTAGTAAAGGGAAGGCTGAGTAAAGGGGAGGCTTCGTAAAGGTGGATGCTGAGTATAGGGGAGGCTTAGTAAAGGTGGATGCTGAGTATAGGGGAGGCTTAGTAAAGGTGGATGCTGAGTAAAGGGAAGGCTGAGTAAAGGGGGACGCTGTGTAAAGGGGAGGCTTAGTAAAGGGAAGGCTGAGTAAATGGGGAGGCTGAGTAAAGGTGGATGCTGAGTAAAGGGAAGGCTTAGTAAAGGGAAGGCTGAGTAAGGTTTTTTCTGCAATGCAGTAGCAGCAAGGGGGACTCAGGATAGGACTGTCTTTGATTAATCCCACTCATATTTATCTACTGTCTCCCCCTAAAGCCCTGAAGCCTCCCTCCCTCCCAGATCCAGGCCTCCCTCCCTTTCCCCCTTCGCTCTCCATGTCCCTCCTTCTCCTCCATCCCCATTCCACCTCTCTTCTTATCTCTCCCTATGGCCACTGTATTAATCTCTCTCCCCCTCTCCCAGGTGCTAATATGATCAGTATGATAATGCTGTCTCTCTGCTTTGTGTGTTATACAGTCAGTACCAGAGCATGCCTCTGTTCATATGTTCACCAGAGACACAGTAGACTAGACTATAGTAGAGTAGACTAGACTAGAGTCAAGTAGAGTAGAGTAAAGTAAAGTAGACTAGAGTAGGCTAGAGTAGAGTAGACTAGACTAGAGTCAAGTTGGGTAGACTAGAGTAAAGCAAAGTAGAGTAGAGTAGAGTAGAGTAGAGTAGAGTAGAGTAGAGTAGAGTAGAGTAGACTAGACTAGACTAGACTAGAGTCAAGTTGGGTAGACTAGAGTAAAGTAAAGTAGACTAGACTAGAGTAGAGTAAAGTAGACTAGAATATAGTAGACTAGACTAGGCTAGAGTAGAGTAGACTAGGCTAGAGTAGAGTAAAAAGTAAAGTAGACTAGACTAGAGTAAGTAAAGTAGACTAGAATATAGTAGACTAGACTAGGCTAGAGTAGAGTAGACTAGGCTAGAGTAGAGTAAAGTCGAGTAAAGTAAAGTAGACTAGACTAGAGTAGAGTAAAGTAGACTAGAATATAGTAGACTAGAGTAGGCTAGAGTAGAGTAGACTAGGCTAGAGTAGAGTAAAGTAGAGTAAAGTAGAGTAGACTAGACTAGAGTAACGTAAAGTAGAGGAGTGTACAAGAGTAGAATAGAGTAGACTAGAGTAGACTAGAATAGACTAGACTAGACTAGAGACAAGTTGAGTAGACTAGAGTAAAGTAGACTAGACTAGAGTAGAGTAAAATAGACTAGAATATAGTAGACTAGAGTAGGCTAGAGTAGATTAGACTAGAGTAAAGTAGAGTAGAGTAAAGTAGACCAGACTAGAGTAGACTAGACTAGGCTAGAGTAGAGTTGACAACAGTAGAGTAAAGTAGAGTAGACTAGACTAGAGTAACATAAAGTAGAGGAGTGTACAAGCGTAGAATAGAGTAGACTAGAGTAGACTAGACTAGACTAGAGTCAAGTTGAGTAGACTAGAGTAAAGTAGACTAGACTAGAGTAGAGTAAAATAGACTAGAATATAGTAGACTAGAGTAGGCTAGAGTAGAGTAGACTAGACTAGAGTAGAGTAAAGTAGACTAGAATATAGTAGACTAGAGTAGGCTAGAGTAGAGTAGACTAGACTAGAGTAGAGTAAAGTAGACTAGAATATAGTAGACTAGAGTAGGCTAGAGTAGAGTAGACTAGGCTAGAGTAGAGTTGACAACAGTAGAGTAGACTAGACTAGAGTAACGTAAAGTAGAGGAGTGTACAAGAGTAGAATAGAGTAGACTAGAGTAGACTAGACTAGACTAGAGTCAAGTTGAGTAGACTAGAGTAAAGTAGACTAGACTAGAGTCAAGTTGAGTAGACTAGAGTAGACTAGGCTAGAGTAGAGTTGACAACAGTAGAGTAAAGTAGAGTAGACTAGACTAGAGTAACGTAAAGTAGAGGAGTGTACAAGAGTAGAATAGAGTAGACTAGAGTAGACTAGACTAGACTAGAGTAAAGTAAAGTAGACTAGAGAGTAGAGTAGACTAGACTAGAGTAGAGTGAAGTAGACTAGAATATAGTAGACTAGAGTAGGCTAGAGTAGAGTAGACTAGGCTAGAGTAGAGTTGACAACAGTAGAGTAAAGTAGAGTAGACTAGACTAGAGTAACGTAAAGTAGAGGAGTGTACAAGAGTAGAATAGAGTAGACTAGAGTAGACTAGACTAGAGTCAAGTTGAGTAGACTAGAGTAAAGTAGACTAGACTAGAGTAGAGTAAAATAGACTAGAATATAGTAGACTAGAGTAAAGTAGAGTAGACTAGAGAGTAGAGTAGACTAGAGTAGATTAGACTAGAGTAAAGTAGAGAAGAGTAAAGTAAAGTAGACTAGACTAGCGTAGACTAGACTAGGCTAGAGTAGAGTTGACAACAGTAGAGTAAAGACAGTAGAGTAAAGTAGAGTAGACTAGACTAGAGTAATGTAAAGTAGAGGAGTGTACAAGAGTAGAATAGAGTAGACTAGAGTAGACTAGACTAGACTAGAGTCAAGTTGAGTAGACTAGAGTAAAGTAGACTAGACTAGAGTAGAGTAATGTAGACTAGAATATAGTAGACTAGAGTAAAGTAGAGTAGACTAGAGAGTAGAGTAGACTAGAGTAGATTAGACTAGAGTAGACTAGACTAGGCTAGAGTAGAGTTGACAATAGTAGAGTAAATTAGACTAGACTAGAGTAGAGTAAAGTAGACTAGAATATAGTAGACTAGAGTAGGCTAGAGTAGAGTTGACAACAGTAGAGTAAAGTAGAGTAGACTAGACTAGAGAAACGTAAAGTAGAGGAGTGTACAAGAGTAGAATGGAGTAGAGTAGACTAGACTAGACTAGACTAGAGTCAAGTTGAGTAGACTAGAGTAAAGTAGACTAGACTAGAGTAGAGTAAAATAGACTAGAATATAGTAGACTAGAGTAAAGTAGAGTAGACTAGAGAGTAGAGTAGACAAGAGTAGATTAGATTAGAGTAGACTAGACTAGACTAGACTAGAGTCAAGTTGAGTAGACTAGAGTAGAGTAGACTAGACTACACTAGACTACACTAGACTAGACTAGAGTCAAGTTGAGTAGACTAGAGTAAAGTAGACTAGACTAGAGTAGAGTAAAATAGACTAGAATATTGTAGACTAGAGTAAAGTAGAGTAGACTAGAGAGTAGAGTAGACTAGAGTAGATTAAACTAGAGTAAAGTAGAGTAGAGTAAAGTAAAGTAGACTAGACTAGGCTAGAGTAGAGTTGACAACAGTAGAGTAAAGTAGAGTAGACTAGACTAGAGTAACGTAAAGTAGAGGAGTGTACAAGAGTAGAATAGAGTAGACTAGAGTAGACTAGACTAGACTAGAGTCAAATTGAGTAGACTAGAGTAAAGTAGACTAGAGAGTAGAGTAGACTAGAGTAGACTAGACTAGAGTAGACTAGACTAGAGTAACGTAAAGTAGAGGAGTGTACAAGAGTAGAATAGAGTAGACTAGAGTAGACTAGAATAGACTAGACTAGACTAGAGTCAAGTTGAGTAGACTAGAGTAAAGTAGACTAGACTAGAGTAGAGTAAAATAGACTAGAATATAGTAGACTAGAGTAGGCTAGAGTAGATTAGACTAGAGTAAAGTAGAGTAGAGTAAAGTAGACTAGACTAGAGTAGACTAGACTAGGCTAGAGTAGAGTTGACAACAGTAGAGTAAAGTAGAGTAGACTAGACTAGAGTAACGTAAAGTAGAGGAGTGTACAAGAGTAGAATAGAGTAGACTAGAGTAGACTAGACTAGACTAGAGTCAAGTTGAGTAGACTAGAGTAAAGTAGACTAGACTAGAGTAGAGTAAAATAGACTAGAATATAGTAGACTAGAGTAGGCTGGAGTAGAGTAGACTAGAGTAGAGTAAAGTAGACTAGAATATAGTAGACTAGAGTAGGCTAGAGTAGAGTAGACTAGACTAGAGTAGAGTAAAGTAGACTAGAATATAGTAGACTAGAGTAGGCTAGAGTAGAGTAGACTAGGCTAGAGTAGAGTTGACAACAGTAGAGTAGACTAGACTAGAGTAACGTAAAGTAGAGGAGTGTACAAGAGTAGAATAGAGTAGACTAGAGTAGACTAGACTAGAGTCAAGTTGAGTAGACTAGAGTAAAGTAGACTAGACTAGAGTCAAGTTGAGTAGACTAGAGTAAAGTAGACTAGAGTAGACTAGGCTAGAGTAGAGTTGACAACAGTAGAGTAAAGTAGAGTAGACTAGACTAGAGTAACGTAAAGTAGAGGAGTGTACAAGAGTAGAATAGAGTAGACTAGAGTAGACTAGACTAGACTAGACTAGAGTAAAGTAAAGTAGACTAGAGAGTAGAGTAGACTAGACTAGAGTAGAGTGAAGTAGACTAGAGTAGGCTAGAGTAGAGTAGACTAGACTAGAGTAACGTAAAGTAGAGGAGTGTACAAGAGTATAATAGAGTAGACTAGAGTAGACTAGACTAGAGTCAAGTTGAGTAGACTAGAGTAAAGTAGACTAGACTAGAGTAGAGTAAAATAGACTAGAATATAGTAGACTAGAGTAAAGTAGAGTAGACTAGAGAGTAGAGTAGACTAGAGTAGATTAGACTAGAGTAAAGTAGAGAAGAGTAAAGTAAAGTAGACTAGACTAGCGTAGACTAGACTAGGCTAGAGTAGAGTTGACAACAGTAGAGTAAAGACAGTAGAGTAAAGTAGAGTAGACTAGACTAGAGTAATGTAAAGTAGAGGAGTGTACAAGAGTAGAATAGAGTAGACTAGAGTAGACTAGACTAGAGTCAAGTTGAGTAGACTAGAGTAAAGTAGACTAGACTAGAGTAGAGTAATATAGACTAGAATATAGTAGACTAGAGTAAAGTAGAGTAGACTAGAGAGTAGAGTAGACTAGAGTAGATTAGACTAGAGTAGACTAGACTAGGCTAGAGTAGAGTTGACAATAGTAGAGTAAATTAGACTAGACTAGAGTAGAGTAAAGTAGACTAGAATATAGTAGACTAGAGTAGGCTAGAGTAGAGTTGACAACAGTAGAGTAAAGTAGAGTAGACTAGACTAGAGAAACGTAAAGTAGAGGAGTGTACAAGAGTAGAATGGAGTAGAGTAGACTAGACTAGACTATACTAGAGTCAAGTTGAGTAGACTAGAGTAAAGTAGACTAGACTAGAGTAGAGTAAAATAGACTAGAATATAGTAGACTAGAGTAAAGTAGAGTAGACTAGAGAGTAGAGTAGACAAGAGTAGATTAGATTAGAGTAGACTAGACTAGACTAGACTAGAGTCAAGTTGAGTAGACTAGAGTAGAGTAGACTAGATTAGAAAAGTAGAGAAAGTAGAGTAGAGTCGACTAGACTAGACTAGAGTAAACCAGACCAGACTATAGTCGACTAGAGTAGAGTTGACAAGCGTCGACTGGAGTCGTCTAGAGTAAAGTCGGGTAGACTAGACTAGACTAAAGTAGAGTAGAGTAGAGTAATATAGACTAGAATATAGTAGACGAGAGTAGACTAGAGAGTAGAGTAGACTAGAGTAGATTAGACTAGAGTCAGACTAGGCTAGAGACTAGAGTAAAGAGACTAGACTAGAGTAGAGTAAAGTAGACTAGAATATAGTAGACTAGAGTAAAGTAGAGTAGACTAGAGTAAAGTAGAGTAGACTAGAGTAGACTAGACTAGAGTAAAGAATATAGTAGACTAGAGTAAAGTAGAGTAGAGTAGAATGGAAGAGTAGACTAGAGTAGAAGACTAGACTAGAGTCAAGTTGAGTAGACTAGAGTAGAGTAGACTAGATTAGAAAAGTAGAGAAGAGTAGAGTAAACCAAAGACTATAGTCGACTAGAGTAGAGTTGACAAGTAGACTGGAGTCGTCTAGACTAGAATATAGTAGACTAGAGTAAAGTAGAGTAGACTAGAGAGTAGACTAGACAAGACTAGAGTAGACTAGAGTAGACTAGACTAGAGTCAAGACTAGAGTAGACTAGACTAGACTAGACTAGAGTCAAGTTGAGTAGACTAGACTAGACTAGACTAGACTAGACTAGACTAGACTAGACTAGACTAGACTAGAGTCAAGTTGAGTAGACTAGAGTAAAGTAGACTAGACTAGAGTAGAGTAAAATAGACTAGAATATAGTAGACTAGAGTAAAGTAGAGTAGACTAGAGAGTAGAGTAGACTAGAGTAGATTAGACTAGAGTAAAGTAGAGTAGAGTAAAGTAAAGTAGACTAGACTAGGCTAGAGTAGAGTTGACAACAGTAGAGTAAAGTAGAGTAGACTAGACTAGAGTAACGTAAAGTAGAGGAGTGTACAAGAGTAGAATAGAGTAGACTAGAGTAGACTAGACTAGACTAGAGTCAAGTTGAGTAGACTAGAGTAAAGTAGACTAGAGAGTAGAGTAAAGTAAAGTAGACTAGACTAGAGTAGACTAGACTAGGCTGGAGTAGAGTTGACAATAGTAGAGTAAAGTAGAGTAGACTAGACTAGAGTAGAGTAAAGTAGACTAGAATATAGTAGACTAGAGTAGGCTAGAGTAGAGTAGACAATAGTAGAGTAAATTAGACTAGACTAGAGTAGATTAGACTAGAGTAGAGTAGACTAGACTAGAGTAGAGTTGACAACAGTAGTGTAAAGTGGAGTAGACTAGACTAGAGTAACGTAAAGTAGAGGAGTGTACAAGAGTAGAATAGAGTAGACTAGAGTAGACTAGACTAGACTAGACTAGAGTCAAGTTGAGTAGACTAGAGTAAAGTAAAGTAGACTAGAGAGTAGAGTAGTCTAGAGTAGACTAGAGTAGACTAGACTAGAGTAGAGTTGTCTAGACTAGAGTAAAGTAGACTAGATTAGAGTAAAGTAAAGTAGACCAGAGTAGAGTAGAGTGGATTAGAGTAGAGTAGATTAGAGTAGACTAGATTAGAGTAGACTAGATTAGAAAAGTAGAGAAAGTAGAGTAGAGTCGACTAGACTAGAGTAAACCAGACCAGACTATAGTCGACTAGAGTAGAGTTGACAAGCGTCGACTGGAGTCGTCTAGAGTAAAGTCGGGTTGACTAGACTAGAGTCGACTAGATTCGACTAGACTGGAGTCGACTAGAGTAGACTAGAGTAAAGTAAAGTAGAGTAGACTAGAGTAAAGTAGAGTAGACTAGAGTAAAGTAGACTAGACTAGAGTAGAGTAAAATAGACTAGAATATAGTAGACTAGAGTAAAGTAGAGTAGACTAGAGAGTAGAGTAGACAAGACTAGAGTAGACTAGACTAGACTAGACTAGAGTCAAGTTGAGTAGACTAGAGTAGAGTAGACTAGACTAGACTAGACTAGACTAGAGTCAAGTTGAGTAGACTAGAGTAAAGTAGACTAGACTAGAGTAGAGTAAAATAGACTAGAATATAGTAGACTAGAGTAAAGTAGAGTAGACTAGAGAGTAGAGTAGACTAGAGTTGATTAGACTAGAGTAAAGTAGAGTAGAGTAAAGTAAAGTAGACTAGACTAGGCTAGAGTAGAGTTGACAACAGTAGAGTAAAGTAGAGTAGACTAGACTAGAGTAACGTAAAGTAGAGGAGTGTACAAGAGTAGAATAGAGTAGACTAGAGTAGACTAGACTAGACTAGAGTCAAATTGAGTAGACTAGAGTAAAGTAGACTAGAGAGTAGAGTAGACTAGAGTAGACTAGACTAGAGTAGACTAGACTAGGCTAGAGTAGAGTTGACAATAGTAGAGTAAATTAGACTAGACTAGAGTAGAGTAAAGTAGACTAGAATATAGTAGACTAGAGTAGGCTAGAGTAGAGTAGACTAGACTAGAGTAGAGTAAATTAGAGTAGAGTAAAGTAAAGTAGACTAGACTAGAGTAGACTAGACTAGGCTAGAGTAGAGTTGACAATAGTAGAGTAAAGTAGAGTAGACTAGACTAGAGTAGAGTAAAGTAGAGTAGAGTAAAGTAAAGTAGACTAGACTAGACTAGAGTAGACTAGACTAGGCTAGAGTAGAGTTGACAATAGTAGAGTAAAGTAGAGTAGACTAGACTAGAGTAGAGTAAAGTAGACTAGAATATAGTAGACTAGAGTAGGCTAGAGTAGAGTAGAGTAGAGTAAAGTAAAGTAGACTAGACTAGAGTAGATTATACTAGAGTAGAGTAGACTAGACTAGAGTAGAGTTGACAACAGTAGAGTAAGGTGGAGTAGACTAGACTAGAGTAACGTAAAGTAGAGGAGTGTACAAGAGTAGAATAGAGTAGACTAGAGTAGACTAGACTAGACTAGAGTCAAGTTGAGTAGACTAGAGTAAAGTAAAGTAGACTAGAGAGTAGAGTAGTCTAGAGTAGACTAGAGTAGACTAGAGTAGAGTAGAGTTGTCTAGACTAGAGTAAAGTAGACTAGATTAGAGTAAAGTAAAGTAGACCAGAGTAGAGTAGAGTGGATTAGAGTAGAGTAGATTAGAGTAGACTAGATTAGAGTAGACTAGATTAGAAAAGTAGAGAAAGTAGAGTAGAGTCGACTAGACTAGAGTAAACCAGACCAGACTATAGTCGACTAGAGTAGAGTTGACAAGCGTCGACTGGAGTCGTCTAGAGTAAAGTCGAGTTGACTAGACTAGAGTCGACTAGATTCGACTAGACTGGAGTCGACTAGAGTAGACTAGAGTAAAGTAAAGTAGAGTAGACTAGAGTAAAGTAGAGTAGACTAGAGTAAAGTGAAGTAGACTAGAGTGGACTAGAGTAAAGTAGTTTAGATTAGACTAGAGTAGATTAGAATGGAGTAGAGTAGAGTAGAGTAGAGTAGAGTAGAGTAGAGTAGAGTAGAGTCGACTAGAGTAGAGTCGACTAGAGTAGACTAGAGTTAAGTAGATAAGAGTAGACCGGAGTGGCCTAGCCAGTCTCCAGACCTGAACCCAATAGAAAATCTTTGGAGGGAGCTGAAAGTCCGTATTGCACAGCGACAGCCCCGAAACCTGAAGGATCTGGAGAAGGTCTGTATGCAGGAGTGGGCCAAAATCCCTGCTGCAGATTGTGCAAACCTGGTCAAGAACTATAGGAAACATATGATCTCTGTAATTTCTGTACCAAATATTAAGTTCTGCTTTTCTGATGTATCAAACACTTATGTCATGCAATAAAATGCTAATTAATTACTTAAAAATCATACAATGTGATTTTCTGGATTTTTGTTTTAGATTCCGTCTCTCACAGTGGAAGTGTACTTATGATAAAAATTACAGACCTCTACATGCTTTGTAAGTAGGAAAACCTGCAAAATTGACAGTGTATCAAATACTTGCTCACAAGGCCAATGACTTGGTTAAACTTTAAAGGGAATACAATTCTCTCACATTAACGGTTTAAAATCACATTACATAATTTCACATATAGTTTCATCTTTACTCATTAATTTTATACAATAATTAGATGGAAACCTCATAATGGAGGCTCCTGTATAAACAGAGTTATGGTATTGTGGCTGTATTGTCTTTCATGAGGTCACAAACATTAAACAAAACTGACCGGGTCATAGCTGGCTTCTCCACCGACCATTTACACATTCTCCAAAACATGGATATTGTTCAGTTCTCAAGTTCTGTGATGTAGAAGAAGTTCCTTTGTTTTCTCTTTTCTGCATGGCAAGGAGGAGAGAGTATCCTCCAGGAATTTACGACCTGAGATAACAGAACCTGGGTGTAGGAGGGAGAGAGGGGGAAGCCACTCGTTATACCCAAAGAGTGCCACGTCATGACACTAGGTATGGTATTGCAGGGGTAGCTAGGTATGGTATTGCAGGGGTAGCTAGGTATGGTATTGCAGGGGTAGCTAGGTGTGTTATTGCAGGGGTAGCTAGGTATGGTATTGCAGGGGTAGCTAGGTATGGTATTGCAGGGGTAGCTAGGTATGGTATTGCAGGGGTAGCTAGGTGTGTTATTGCAGGGGTAGCTAGGTATGGTATTGCAGGGGTAGCTAGGTATGGTATTGCAGGGGTAGCTAGGTATGGTATTGCAGGGATAGCTACTTGCATCATCATCTAAAAGCTAGTCTGGATGCAAAAGGGCTTTGAGTTCATTTTGTGGCTTTGGCTGGGATTCAATCCTATATATCTTATTGACCATATGTCCATTTAGATGGAGTGGACTGGGTTTCTGCTGGATTGTGTGTGTGTGTGTGTGTGTGTGTGTGTGTGTGTGTGTGTGTGTGTGTGTGTGTGTGTGTGTGTGTGTGTGTGTGTGTGTGTGTGTGTGTGTGCGTGCGTGCGTGCGTGCGTGCGTGCGTGCGTGCGTGTGCAGGAGGATTCCTCAGTATTAAGATGCAAGCTGACATTTCCCCATTGATACCTGCAAATGTCAGACACACACATTCACTACGCACTGACCTAAAACGGGATATACACACACACACACACACACACACACACACACACACACACACACACACACACACACACACACACACACACACACACACACACACACACACACACACACACACACACACACACACTGTCTCTCTCTCTCTCTCTCTCTCTCTCTCTCTCTCTCTCTCTCTCTCTCTCTCTCTCTCTCTCTCTCTCTCTCTCTCTCTATCTCTCACTTACTCACTCATTGTTGTTGTGACATGGATTTGACATCTAGGTCTGTTATGGTACGATGCAGTGTCACATTACAGAGACATAGCCCCCTTCCCCCCCAAACACAGACACTCTTCCTCCCAGACAGATGTAGAGTGATAGTGTTGTAGCGTTGAGGCCTTGGACAGTGGTCCTGTTATCTGGCTCTGTCCCTCAGGACAGGTCAGCAAACATAGGGCTCGTGGGGCAAGATGGCAGAGAAAGATGGGGGATGGGGGAGAGAGAGAGAGAGAGAGAGAGAGAGAGAGAGAGAGAGAGAGAGAGAGAGAGAGAGAGACAGAAAGGCGTTTGAATCCAGCTCATCCTCCCACCACCATCCACCACAAGTCTGTGATAGCCCGCTGAGATAAAGCCTGAGTATTAACATAAGTCTTCAGAGGTCTCAGGCAAGATTTCTCATGATGGAAGTGCAGTTCACTGAACTACCTCCACTACATTATAGCTGGATGTCACAGCTGGGGCTTTATCTTAGAGAGTCCCAGGGATAATCTATGTATAACTGCATGCCAAATGGCACCCTATTCACTTCACACTGTACTACTTTTGACCAGAGCCCTATGGGCCCTATGGGCCCTGGTCAAACTAATGCACTACATAGGAAATAGGGTGCAATTTGGGATGCAGACTATGTCTCAGGAGTACTGTATGTCAGAGTCCTATAGGAAGAGATACTGTGTAGAAGTAGAAACACACTGCTTGTTTTATAGCGTCTGATGACTGAAACGGTTCACAGACGGCAGAGATGGTTGAAATTACCTCATTATAATAACAAGATTTGGTTGTAATCTGGTTGTAAATTGACTTAATTGCAACCAGTTTGGACTTTTATTTCATCCTCCGGGTGGCTACCTCAAGTTAATTGATTTGTGTGTTTGTGTTGTTTTGTATTCCTTTCCCTTCATGATTTTATTTATCAGTCTAGTCATGTCTTCTGGATGGAGAGGTTAGTGTTGTTGTGTTTATCAGTCTAGTCATGGCTTCTGGATGGAGAGGTTAGTGTTGTTGTGTTTATCAGTCTAGTCATGTCTTCTGAAAGGAGAGGTTAGTGTTGTTGTGTTTATCAGTCTAGTCATGTCTTCTGGAAGGAGAGGTTAGTGTTGTTGTGTTTATCAGTCTAGTCATGTCTTCTGGAAGGAGAGGTTAGTGTTGTTGTGTTTATCAGTCTAGTCATGTCTTCTGGAAGGAGAGGTTAGTGTTGTTGTGTTTATCAGTCTAGTCATGTCTTCTGGAAGGAGAGGTTAGTGTTGTTGTGTTTATCAGTTTAAGGAGAGGTTAGTGTTGTTGTGTTTATCAGTCTAGTCATGTCTTCTGGAAGGAGAGGTTAGTGTTGTTGTGTTTATCAGTCTAGTCATGTCTTCTGGAAGGAGAGGTTAGTGTTGTTGTGTTTATCAGTCTAGTCATGTCTTCTGGAAGGAGAGGTTAGTGTTGTTGTGTTTATCAGTCTAGTCATGTCTTCTGGAAGGAGAGGTTAGTGTTGTTGTGTTTATCAGTCTAGTCATGTCTTCTGGAAGGAGAGGTTAGTGTTGTTGTGTTTATCAGTCTAGTCATGTCTTCTGGAAGGAGAGGTTAGTGTTGTTGTGTTTATCAGTCTAGTCATTGCTTCTGGAAGGAGAGGTTAGTGTTGTTGTGTTTATCAGTCTAGTCATGTCTTCTGGAAGGAGAGGTTAGTGTTGTTGTGTTTATCAGTCTAGTCATTGCTTCTGGAAGGAGAGGTTAGTGTTGTTGTGTTTATCAGTCTAGTCATTGCTTCTGGAAGGAGAGGTTAGTGTTGTTGTGTTTATCAGTCTAGTCATGTCTTCTGGAAGGAGAGGTTAGTGTTGTTGTGTTTATCAGTCTAGTCATGTCTTCTGGAAGGAGAGGTTAGTGTTGTTGTGTTTATCAGTCTAGTCATGTCTTCTGGAAGGAGAGGTTAGTGTTGTTGTGTTTATCAGTCTAGTCATGTCTTCTGAAAGGAGAGGTTAGTGTTGTTGTGTTTATCAGTCTAGTCATGTCTTCTGAAAGGAGAGGTTAGTGTTGTTGTGTTTATCAGTCTAGTCATGGCTTCTGGAAGGAGAGGTTAGTGTTGTTGTGTTTATCAGTCTAGTCATGTCTTCTGGAAGGAGATGTTAGTGTAGTTATATTGATGTTTGTTTTAGGTCAAATATGGTTCATAATGTTTGTTTATTTAACCTCTATGTTACGATGAAGATTCCTTTGTGATTACTAATGTTTGTTTATTTAACCTCTATGTAATGATAAAGATCACTTTGAGATTAGTAATGTTTGTTTATTTTACCTTTATGTAACTATAAAGATCACTTTGAGATTAGTAATGTTTGTTTATTTTACCTCTATGTAACGATGAAGATTCCCTCGTGATTAGTAATGTTTGTTTCTTTTACCTTTATGTAACTATAAAGATCACTTTGAGATTAGTAATGTTTGTTTATTTTACCTCTATGTAACGATGAAGATCACTTTGAGATTAGTAATGTTTGTTTATTTTACCTCTATGTAACGATGAAGATTCCCTCATAATTAGTAATGTTTGTTTATTTAACCTCTATGTAACGATAAAGATTCCTTTGTGATTAGTAATCTAACATGTTGATCTTCTGTCTTGTGTCCAGTTAGTTTACTGACTCATAACTAATTTAAATATATTTGTTTGCTGCTTCCAAACCTATACGCATGTTACGCAAGAATGGGCCAATGCCTAACTCTCATGTTTCCAACTAATGG